>NC_081425.1:6630632-6840083 GCF_949786415.1 Peromyscus eremicus | reverse complement strand
TTGCCTTTCTTTGTAATTTTAATGGAAACAGCGTTGGTTGTAGTATTTTATTAAACTGTGTAAGAAGTTAAACCTCAAAAAAAAGTTGTAATAATTATTTAAAATAATAATTTTACAATTTTTACAAATAAGCTACAATGTGTAAATAATAATTTTTAGTTCACATACTTATTTATGTGAGTGTAAGCACACATGTGTGTAGGGGTCCACAAATCTGGGGATTATGTTTCCTTGGCGAGAAGCCAGCAAGCACCATGAGGCCTCTTAAGTCCCACCTCCTTGAATCTGGGTTTACAGACCTGCCTGGGATGCCCAGCTTACTATGTGGCTGCCGGAATTGGAACTCCAGTTTTCATGGTTTTTCATCAAGTACCTTAACCAGCATGTCTCCTCTGTAGGTCATGAAATAAAAATTTTTTAAAGTGGAAAATAAATGTCATATTGGGAACTGTGTGAACACGGTTGGGTATTAATAGTTAGGTGGTAAATGTGAGGCTGAGAGAGAGGGGTCACAACACGTGCTTCTGGTATCCTGAAATCTCACCATCAGAGTATTAATTCATGGACAGAGGCAGATTTTAAAGGCAGTGCTGCGTGGGTCTCAAACAGTGACGGAGAATAGTTGGCAAGTGGTGGATAGACTAACCACACAAGCAAAGATGGAGGACACCGGGACCCAGACACCAGCTAACAAAAAGCCTCCCAGGCATCATTTCCCAAGTGTGTTCCAGTGAGACAGTCCGCGAAATGAGTTCCAGATTCAGACATGTTTAGGTTCCCCTAGACGAATAATTCTATGTTCATCTATGGAGGCTACAAGATGTTCCAAGTAGTTTAAAACACACAGACACACACACACACACACACACACACACACACACACACACACACACACACACATTTTGAACTCAGTATTCTCCAGACTTATATGATCACAGAGATTTCTTTTCACATCACTTATGAACAGACAAAAGCATGATGAGAAATGGTGTTCTATGGGACGGAGTGAAACTGTGCAAAGGTATCTGGAATATCCTACTAATGAAGGCCTGGCCTGAGAGCTTCAGGAGGTGCGGAACACAGAGGATGGATCCCTGGGGCAGGACTGGGCCCTCAAGATGGCCACATGTCCAGGAGCAGTGCTGGCCAGGGAGGCAGCCCTGAGGTAATTGGATAACGGAGGATAGGGAGGCCCAGGAGTGCAACCAAAATGTGGGAATTTGGGAGAAAATAAATAAATGAAGGCAGGCGGAGTAGCCTCTTGGAGAATCTTTTTCTGAGACATAGTTGTTATCCCTTATCCACAATTTTGTTTTTCATGGTTAGTTACCTGCTGTCAACACTGGTCTAAAATATTCCTACAATGTGCTGAGAAACTACAGTATTTTGAAAGAAAAAGAGAGACCATGTTCACATCGATCTTACCTCAGAACACTATTAAATTGCACTATTTTATCGTTAGATATTATTGTGTATCTCTTACTGTACCTAATTCATAAATTAAATTGGATCGTAAGTAAGAAGACTCAGAGTGCATAGGTTTGTCACCGTCTGCGGTGTCTTGGAACAGGTCCCCACAGGTCAGACGGGCTGGTGAACTGCACCTGAAAGCACACTTTGAAGAAAGAATTCTTCCAGGACTCTGGGCCACCTACTCGCTCATGTGGCTTTCAAGGATTAAGATATATTTTTGAGCCTCCCACATCCCAAGGTCTGTGCTTCTGTCCCGTACAACTCCTCAGGGACCTGTGACCCAGGCACACCAGCTTACTTCCAGAAGCTTCTCTAGAATCATGTGTGGTGCCCCATCACCTAGAACCTACCATCTACCCACAGCTTCCTGGCCTTGCCCACATCTAGCTGGGGTCTATACCACCTTCTGAACCTTCAGCTCCATACTCTTGTGGACTTGTCCTGACTCTGTTCTCAGCTTCACACCATACACCACACACACACACACACACACACACACACACACACACACACACACACCTATTACAGAAGTCCTCAGACTGCTGGGTAATTCATTTACCACAAATCGATCTCTGTAAATACAGAATGCCTGGATCATTCACCCTTGTGTTCCCAGCACTGTGGCATCACCAAGAACATGCTTGATGCTCAGCACACACTGGCTGGATGCAGAACTGCTCCTGATTGTGTACTCATGCTCCTGGTCTCAAAATGATGCCCAAGCACACTCAACCTACTAACATGATTTCCATACTTTCACTTTTTAATTTGCGAGCTTTGAATGTTTAAATTCCTGCCTCCTGTGGAGAAACTGCTTTCAGGATCATGTAAACATAACTCTATGTACCACAGAGAGAGAAATATAAAGAAATGTAGTGTCTATCTCCCAGAACTAAGGGAAAACAGAGAGCTCTCGAGAGCTCCATTGCATTACCTGTCACACACAATCTCCCAGGTGGAGAATCTTGAATTCTGACTAATCAGGGTTGGGTCATCTTGTCTTGCTGCTCCAAGAAGCTCATCTGTGCATACATCACATTCAGTCTTCCCAGTTGCAAAGTTCCAGTACGGCAGAGCAAAGGACTCATTGCCAATGAGTCTCTAAAAGCAAAGGTAGGTCCCATCACTTTATGTATGTGTCAGATGCTACCCAAAGGCGTGTAAGGCAAAGACTGGCACGGTTCTTGGCCAATTTTAAAACAAAACTAGGAATACCAATCAGATACATTTTTTAAAAGTCAATATATAAAATATATTCGTATATGTCTACATAAATATGCAAATCTCACATATGCATTTGTGCATATGTGTAAGTAAGCACAATGCAGTTGTTCTGATTTGATACAGAAGGAAATCCCACCATTTGCAACAAAGTAGCTGAACCTAGAGGACATTATGCTAAGTGAAATAAACCACATTTAAAAAGAAAAATAATGCATAATCTCATGCACATGTGACATCTGAAAAAGGAACAATATCAAATGCATAGAACGTAGGGAGAACTGGGAAGATGAAAAAGTCTAAAGATCTACCTTACAACAGGGGTCAAAATTCACAACATCCTCAAACTTAGGTAGTTTGTCAAGAGAGCATAGTTTACTCAACACACACAGAAAGGAAAGCTATCTGAAATGCTGAGTGTATTAATTTTTCTTGACTAGTTATCACTGAAATAAGTATTTCAAACATCATGTATTCCTTAAATGCAAACACTTTTTAGATACTGAGTGCATGGTTTTGACCAACCTGGAGATCTCTTTCCAGCCACAACAAGTGGTATCTGTGCCAAGTGACAAATGCAGGCCCTTGGTGTGAGAAATCTATGGCCTTATAGGGGCGTCCTGGACCTAAAACAGTTGGGAAATGGAGATCAGAAAGTAGAATATTTAAGATGTTAAACCTTATCAGCAGCATGTCTGTGTCCAAGAAGCCCACGGTGTCTTAGTTTAAAAACATTTGTCTATTAAAAAGCAACAATAAGGATAATGATAAAGGAGTTTCATAAGCAATTAGCACTTTCACAAAATAGTTGCTTTCATTTCTCAAAAGTTTGAGTTTTTAGCAGAGAACCCAGAAACTCAAAGTCATTTTCAAGAGTCAGTGTCCTGTTACATGCTTTAATTCTTTCACAATAATACATTAAAATAAAATGCTGTCTGAAAGTGTCAATCATTAAGACCTAAATTAAGTGTATTTTAAAGATATTTTCTGACTTGTTCTTTATAATTGCATAAATTTATAACAGAGAGATTACTTAATAATGTAGCAACTTCAACCACACTTCGTGCTAATGCAGCAAGAAGAACTTTCACGGATTCTGCCTCACCCATCAATCACTTAGAACCACCAGCTGACAAGCGTGGTCACTGAGACCAGAAGAGAAAAAAATATGCTGGAACCAATTTAGCTGGCCACTGGAACTGCGAATTTTAGCGAAGCGCTTTGGGCAATTTCACGCCCTTCTTGGTGGCTGCCCCATCCTTCTTCTGCCTTTCATAGCAGCTTTTGATGGCACGCGGAAGCTTCAGCTCCTTAGTTCTTTCAAAGTACCTGTAACAACTTCAGAGAGCTGAACAGATATGAATATAAATTTAGTTCCTAGATAAGACCAGAAACTACAGCTTGCCTTTCCTCCTGAGAGGCTACCCTCTCATAAAGCAAAAATTCCTCAGAGTAAGGACAGGAAAGCGATAAAGCTTATAGCCAGAGGAGCCCCTCATCTATCGATAAAGGAAGATGGATGCTTTCCTGCGAGGCAGGTTTTAACAACGCTCGCACTGACAGCAGAGCCCCTACCCCTGCTCTCGGCCACAGAGCCTTTTTAGAAAATGTCTTTTGACTAAAGACAAGTTTCAAGTTTTCTACACAAAATTATGAGAAGGACATCAAAGGGTGGGAACTGGTGATGGGCGTGAAAGAGCGAGACACCAAGTGAGAATTGCACCAGCCCAAGTATGCGCGTTGATTTTGTCCACCCTGACCCCGGGGGGTGGGGGGGGTGGGGGTGCCTAGAAGTAGGGACAGCTGCAGAGACAGCCAAGTATGCAGACTGTTAGGAGAAGTTATGAGAAGAATCTGGAACGGATTCCCACTCTCCAGGAACAAACCAATGGCTTCTCCACAATCCATCGGAAACAGGGGATGGTCTGTCGCTATTTGATTAATGAAGCGCATGACCATCCACCTCCTGTGCCATAATCCACCCAGTCCCCAAGTTTCAGGTTCTGGGGGAGTCCTCAGTTCACAAGCAGCATTTTTTTTGTTATTGTTGTGGAAGCGGGGGAACACACGCGCTACAGCGTAAGTGTGGGTGTCAAAGGACAACTTTGCGGAACCCGAGGAGCCTCCCAGCATTTTGGAATTGTGTCGTCAAGGAAAAGTTTACGCCAAGCCATAGCAACGTAGAGTTCTTCTTGCCTAGCCTTGTGTATAATCATGCCTATGCTGGACGCTTATGGCCAGCAAGAAGGTGCCCCGAAACCCACATCAAAGTGGAAGGGGAGAACCGTGGTGGTAGGCAGAAGCCGCCTTCCTACCAGGAAGCAACTTCGGGAAAGCTTCCAACTGATAGTCTGCAGATGGATGAGTTGAAGGAGCCCCCGCGATTCCAGCGCAGACACTGCAGCTCTGAACAAGGCAATGCTGTGAGCCTGGCATATGTTCAGTTAATTCTCTAATTTGAAGAAAAGGCCAGAGCCAGCCTTCAAGCCAAAGTTGATTTTTTTTTTTTCTGGAATCAAAAGGAATTTGCCTCCACTTTACCAGCTCATGCCTTTGAGGATTAAGTTTCACAGAGAGCTAAGATTAGGCTTTGAACCAGGAATATAAGCTAGGAGAGGTTTGAAGTGTCTGCAGAACAAGGAAGAAATGGCCCTATTTGAAGTACAGGCGGTGTTTGGTATTTCTGCCAGTCCGAAAAGGAACCTCGCTTGAGGTTGCTTCCCCGTTAATTAACTTGTATCAAATGACTTCCACCCCATACCCAACCCAGTCGCAAGCCTCTAATAATGGATGTTAAGTCAATGGGGAAAACCCACCTAATAATGTGTCTCGAACAGAATAATAATGGAGCCAGACAAAAAAGTCATACACGCTGCAGTTGGCGATCTGTGGCTGGGTTCCGTTGGGTCCAAGCAGTCCCAGCCAGTGCTGTGTGGTGATGACGTAGTCTGGATGGACACTCTTCTTCGCCAGGTCTAAGGCGTTCAGGAACTGCTCCCTCTCCTGAGGAGTCAGGGAATGGATATTCCGCCGTAGGACAGGTGGCTTCTTCTGGTCACAACTGGGGCCGGTCCAGCCAAACTTGCAACCTCCACAATTATAACCAGCAAAGTTTCCTGATTTGTAAAAGGGGGGAAATGGGGAGTGGGGATGAGGTTATATACTTTGGAAGAAACTTTTCAGTTTAATTTCAGGTAGAAGGGAAGAGAATAGATGTTACAACGGGCCAAGAAGGGCCCTGAGGCATGAGGGAAGACCATGCCACCACAGAGAGAAAACGCAGGACAGGGCAGGGCCTCCAAGAACCCGGCCCCGGGCTGCTGCCTTGTTCTTGGACTTGCGGCCTCCATTACTACATGCCAATCTTTCTTATCTTTAAAGCAAAAGAGGAGGAGGAGAAAGAAGAAAAAGAGGCGAAGGATCTCGTTCCCAGGACCTCAGCATGTGTCTAGTTTTGGAAATCACGTTTTCAAAATGGCAATTAAGGCAAAATGAGAGTACTGGAGCAGCCACTACCCAGTATGACTGCAATCACCGTGCTCACGGAGGGAGGACTGCATGCAGACCCAGGGAGATCAAGGAAGCCAACGGAAGAAATGTCAGAGGACGCCAGCCCCGCTCACACCTTGTTCTCAGGCTTCCACCTCCAGAACTAGTAGGAAACAACTGCTGTTCCTTCTGTCAGACAGTTTGCAATGATTTGTTGCAGTAGCCCCAGCGAAGGCACTCTCCTGCCTCTTGTGTCCTGGACCTCTCTCTTCTAACACCCTCTCCGTACCCCAACCTGCCATGATCTTGCTAAGCTCTGCTGTCCACGCAGCCCGCACCACTGGGCCAGCACAGACTGATCCATTGACTTAATAATGCAGGAGGCAAAAGCAGGTGGGTCTCTGTGAGTTCGAGGCCAGCCTGGTCTACTAGTGAGTTCCAGAATAAGACAGCCAGGGATATACTTAGAAACCCTGTCTTGAAAATAATAATAATATCAAACAAGCTGACGTCCAGCATTTGAGTGGCATCTAACTTTAAAAATGCTGGTTTATTTCACAAAGGGGAAAGCACTAAGACAAAAATCAATGGTGCCTGGCAGATCATAAAAGTGAATTAAAGATCGTGGTGTCAAGAGGTGCAAATCCTTTAGAATCTGCTGTCTGCCACAAAACACCTGTGCTTTCCCATACCCGAGGGACAAGAACCAGTGAGCAAGCTCTAAGACATCCCTGAGGACTGGTGGCTAAGTCTACGTTCCTTATCTGCCTTTCCGTCTCGTACCTGTCGGGTTACTCTGGACATAACCAGCTCCTCATCCTTTAGGTGCTGATACAGCTGAGAGGCAAAGTTCAGCTATTATTCCCACAAGAAGATGAAGGTGCTTATCTCCAGAACATTAAAGTGATTCCAAGTATGTGATACTGATGACCAGCTCCCTGCTCAGCCTCTGCCTCCATCTCACACCCCCACAACTATTACCTGTTCTTTCTTGTGCCTGAAACTCTTTTCCTAACCTTCCTAAATCCTTCCCTGTGTGAGCTACCTACCCCTCCTTTTATCGTCATGATAGATCTTCTCTATACCATGTTCTGGCAGAACTGGTTGAAGAGGTGTGGAACCAGAGCTTAGCACATGCTGGGCATGTGCTCTGGCACTAAGCGGCACTCCCAGCCTGCGTCCCAGCAAGACAGAAGGACCTGAGCTGTGTTCATCAGCCACTTGGACTCCCTTTATTTAATTATTTATTTTTAAGCATCAAAAAGACATGGCTCAGTGGTGGAGCTCTTGGTTTCTAAGCCCAGCATCATCAGGACAAAAAAAAGAGAAAGAAAATACCTATCACCCACTGGGGTAGCTTTTACAGGAATAGCTTCTTTTTTTGAGAAGCGATAAAATAAAATTTTATGTCTGAAGAATACTTACTACTCAATTGAGCTCTCAGTCCAACTTTCAGCTGTTTTTTAAAGTCTGCTCAGAAAGTGCACAGTCATCTATGGGACGACTTCAACGGGAAAACCCAAGACCAGTGTGGGGCGGGATGCCAACAGTGGTCGACAGGGAGGAACGTACAAAGGCAAAGGATACGTGTGCCTTTTGCTCTCAGTGTGTGTGTGTGTGTTGTTGTTGTTGTTGTTGCTGTGTTCATACATGTTTATGTGGGTTTGTGTACTTGTGTGCATTTGTGCAGAGGTCGACATCAAGTGTCCCCTCTTACTCTCCACTTTATTTTTGAAACACTCTCTCACTGAACCTAGGGCTCACCAGTTCAGCTAGACTGTCTGTCTGGCCAACAAGCTCCAAGAGCTCATCTGCCTCTACCTCCCCAGCACTGGAATTGCAAGTGCACATGGAAGCTGGAGAGACGGTTCAGAGGACCCAGGTTTAGTTCCAAGCGTACACATGGGAGTTCACAACTGTCAGTCACTCCCGCTCCAAGGGATCTGATGTCGTCCTCCTCTGCCTCCACAATCTTCCGTGCATGCCTGGTGCCCACATCTACATGCAAGCAAGCACTCATAGACATAAAATAAAAATAAATAAATATTTTTAAAAATAACGAAGTTTTTGGGGAGCCCTGAGGGAAATGCAAAGCAGTCAGTCCAGTTGTCTAAAGACACTGCCTGGCTCATCATGCTTACTGGACCTTAATGAATCAGACAGAGACCCAAATGATAAGCACTAGGATCAAAACTTGAAAGTTTTAACACTTCAAAGTTGATAGTTGGCATTATGCTATCTTAAATAAAACAGTCTCATTCATAAAATAAATCAATAAAGTCAAAACAGAAAGTCAACAAAGTTCTGTTTATCTCACTAATACTTTCCTACAAATATTAAAATTAAATCATTAAAAAGTTAAAAGTTAGGTATAAAAAGGTTTTGTTAAGTACACATTGAGCCTGGCTTTCTGCGTGGTTGCTGGGGATCCCACCTCAGGTCCTCATGGCAGCATGGCACATGCTTTAACAGCTGAGCCATCCCCACAATTCCTTCCATTCAGTTATTTCTGTGGACTAAAAACAATCCTAAAAATATTTTAAATAGTAAGAAAAAAGACACTTAAATTTTATAGCACTCTTATATTAAAAGACCTAAAAATACTTTTGACTCTTGAGGTCTGAACTTGAGTTATTCATAGTTTGTGCTATGATTTCTACACAATGTTGCTTCTTTATGATTCTCCTGGTTGGTGGAAATACTATCATCAACAACTGTCTTCCTCATTTATTTATGCAACAAATAATTTACTGAACATCTACAACCTAATTCCCATCAATGCTGAACAAGGGATCATGACATGAAGGTGGGTCATATATGGCAGGAGATACATCGGAAATCTCTATACTTTTGACTTAATTTTTACCTGAACTTAATTCTAAAACATAGTCTTTCCTGGGGGGAGCAAAAATGGAGAGTTGGGGTTTCTGGAAGTTGGGGTATGTAAGATTAACATGCATTTTTCACTTGTATGATGTTGCCAAATAATAAATAAAAGATATTCTACTTTTAAAAATAGTCTTAAAACAAGTTTCAATATGCCTTCCTCTGTCCCCACAGCTTTTTATGTTTTTAAACAACTGGCCTTTGAGCTGGACCTCTCAGCTTGCCATATCAAAATAAGAGTTCTGCTCCACAGAGTTCTTGTGAAAAATAAGTGTATTGTTATAGACCACAGAGAATGGCATCTGGGGCCCAACAAGCTCCATTCTAAGTGTTATGTTGATAGTCTTGGGAAATTCCACTTTTCAAATATCAGAGCAATAACTTGTCTTCACTTATCCCTATTGCTAACCCTTGAACATTGTGTCCATTGCCCTCTTTCTACCCCAAACGGGATAACACAGTGCTAATAAATGCCACTTGAGGGATGGAGGGAACACTGAAAATTGGAAAAGGGCATTTTTTAGGCACTGGGGAATACAGATACAAATAAGGCTACACTGCAGAGTAGAGGAAATGAGGGAGGTGTGCACCATGAGACATCAACCCAACCGGAACTGCAGAAGTCAAAACAGAAAATTGAGTGTTGTGATCTGACAGAAGACAAAACAATGTTCCTGACTTAGGAGAACACAACACTGCTACACAGCCAAGGTGAGCACAGAACTGTAAGGGGAGCAGACACACACACATGCACGCATGCATGCACGCGCGCGCGCGCGCGCGCGCGCGCGCGCACACACACACACACACACACACACACACGGTCAACCACTCACCAGAAAGCACTTGCTACTTGTCATGTATAATTCAGAAGTTTACTCAGTTAAAAAATTCCTTTTCTATATGTACATCAGGTCCCTTCCATTTTTTGGCTTACAGACCTGGCCTATAGAATTTATCAAAATACTAAAAATTAGAAAAATATTATGTGCCAGCCTGGCACGCATGGTGAGTATTTCTTCAGATTTTCTGGTTGTATCTTGCACCAGCTTAATACGAGTCACTCCTTTCATTCATGCATCAGTTGTAAGAAACACAAATGGAACACATTAAGAAAAAAAAATATGTTTTTTTTGTTGTTGTTGTTGTTGCTATTGGGGACCAGGGAAGGGAGAGGGGGATGATTCCAATCTATCTCACATTGAGTGTGTTCTTGAGCAAAAATTCCATTAAAAGAATCAAAACCCTCTCCTGACTTAAAACTAAGATGAGGAGAGTGAAAACATCCACACACCACATGTCCCTACATGCACTGCACGGCTCAAACTCAAAACGCTATTAGACTAACTAAGCTTAACGAGGACCGATTAGTGAGTTTACAAGGAAGTCTAAATAGCCTATTCCTTTTAATTAGAGATTCTATTATTTTAATAACAATACTTTATACTCACACAGACTCTTTCATCTGCAGAGCTCAAAAAGATTTTACAAGTGTGGGTTCATCATTATCCCCATTTCAGAGATTGGAAAATGAGGCGTTTAGTCACTTGTACAAACAAGAAGCTCTCAGCCAACTGTTCAAAAACTATTTGGTGCCCCAAGATTTCAAAAGCCCAAAGATCCAGCTGCAACTGGCATCTGCTCATCAATGCTAACTGTCAGGTGAGCCCCAGAACGTGCTGGCCAGTGCAGAAGTCTCCTGACTTTTACATTGAGTTCTTTGCAATTACACTCAGCAATTTTTTTCCCAATGTATCACAATAAAGAATAGAAAAATGTTCTATAGAGAATTGGGGCACAGAATTTGTTTATTTTAGTTTAGTTTTTTAGTTTTCCCTTATGAGCTAAAAGGTTCCGTTACCAGTCTATAGTAGCAAGCTTGGAGTCATTTATTTTCTCAATGAATCAGCAAATGCAAAGTCACTAGCACTCTGCTGGCCAGATGCTAATTTCCATCTCTGCCTTAGAAACTTCAGGATGGCCAGGAGAGTCCCAGGTACTCCATTTGCAAGTGGTTTTGAAGGCTCCCAGAGCCAAGGGCCTTTGGGATGCTCAAAGTCAGATATAAACTCCACAGAATATCTGAAACATACGAAAACACTACCCAAAGAAGGCAAATCACTCACTCTTTAAGGAGGAAACATAGAAGATCATGTGTCTGTCTTTGAAACATCTGACATGTCACAGAATGACAAGTACATACACAAAGCAGCTTTCTGTTGCAAGTCTCTAAGACTTAGTCTTGTGTCTCAAGACTCAGGGAAACAGACCATCCAACCGACAAAAACAGAGAAAGGGGCTGTCGATGCAGCTCAGTGGCAGATTGTCTGCTTATGGTATGTAAGCCCTGGGTTCAACTTCCAGAATTTCAAAAAAAAAAAAAGTTTTGTTTTGTTTTGTTTTGTTTTTTAGTAAGTTGGAAAAGGAGGAGGAAGAGGTGTTGGGACCATCATCTACCTCTTACAACCTGTGCATGGACCTGAAGACACTGTGCTCAGTGAAACCATCCCCCACTGTACAATAATGCCAGGCTCCTCCTAAGTGAGGAGTCTATAAAGCGGTCAGCTAACCAGAAAGGACAGAAGCATGATGGTCACAAGGGACGAGGGCGGAGGAGGAAACGTAGAGGCTCATTTGATGAGAACCGTTACAGTGACACACGGTGACTATGTTTTGGGTATCCACTCTAGAGTACGGTTAAAGATAAGGTTTTGTACACGTAAGAACATGCTAGCAGGCTAAAGCTCGTGTTACGTATTCCTGCAAAACCACAAAGTCAAGAAAGACGAGGAAACTTCTTGGAGGTGGTGGACATGTTCCTTACCTTGATTACTGTAAAAGGAACAGAAAAGCATATAGCTTATTAAATTGTACATATTGATTGTGTGCAGAACTCTGTATGGCAACTGTGCTTTTTTATCTTTGTGTATGTATGTATTTGGGTGTTTCGTCCGAGAGTACATCTGCACACCTGAAGAGGGCATCAGATCCCATGGGACTAGTTATAGATGGCTGTGGGCCACCATGAGGTTGCTGGGAATTGAACTCAGAACCTCTGGTAGAACACCCAGTGCTCTTAACCACTGAGCCATCTCTTCAGCCCCCAGCAATTATACTTCTTAAAGCTAGATGAAAGGAATAATCTATCAAACTAAATATTAGGAGCTGCAGATCTTAAGCAACCTTAACCCATGTGCACGCAGTACAGAATGAGCGGCGGCGGGGGAGCTGGAGGCAAATGAACCCTAGAAAGGAGGTAAATCACAGGCAGAGGATGGACCCTCGAGGGTAGTCCTGGTGATCAGCGGTGGGAGAGGGGGCTGAGCACCTTGAGGAAGCCCTGCTGCTAGGGATTGGCCTCTGGAAATGTGAAGTCTTTACTGAATCTGAAACTTGAGGCCAGGCACTACTCCTGACCCATTGCCTCTTGGAACAGTAGCTCCTGTTTCATTCTGAAAGTATGTTGCTCTGACCCCAGCTGCTATCCCTTCTTGATGAATATTCAAAATACTTCCTCAACCAAAAAAGAGCAAGCGTGCTTTCTAGTCTGCTGTGTCCTGTGGTTTCCCCGTCCACTTTCTAAAAGCAAATGTGCTTCACTATCCAAGAGAAAACTATACAGATGGGGTAAGATGATCGACCTGTTCTACCTGACCTGCTAAAGCATTCTGCCCCTCTGAAACAGAGATGCTCAGGGTTTGAAAGACACGGTGTTTTGTCATCTACTGACAGGGAATGATTGCCATAGACGCTCTGGAGGTTCGGGGCAAATGTTACCCATGTTAGTGTGGTTTCCAGTACCACAAGTGTGGAATCCAATGTGCCCCCCATGGGACTGAAAACCTATGAAGCGATGTCTATTGAAGCAAATGCTTCAATGGCTCAAAAAATGGATAATACATATTCAATATGCTATCATAACTTGTCACAATTGGTATGTACGGCAAACTAGGACCTGAAAATGCCCTTGACTCACATAATTTAAAATAATTACAAGGACTGTGGATGTAGTTCAGTGTTAGAGCACTCTCCTGGCATACACAAGGTCCTAGGTTCGATCTCTCTTCTAACATAACAGTAAGTACATCATAACAAAACAAAAAGCTGGACTGTCTGTACTCTCCTATGTGTTAGCAGCACGTGAGGAAGCAGAAATATGCCAGGAGGGAAGGCTGTGTGCAGCGGGCTACTGAGGGACAACGGCCGAGGTCCTTGGTGGAGCTGCGGCTTGCAGGATTTTGGTTTTTCAGACTCCCTGTCAGACATTGAGAGTTCATCTCAGTTGTGCCTGGTTTCTGGAAACCAGAAGAGGTGAGACAGAGGAAGATTTAAGAAAGGCAGAGAAAATGAAGATCTCAAAGAAACAAGTATTGGGAGAGACCGGGTTGTAAAGAAAGGACAGTGAACAGCTCTGAGAGCGGCCCAGGCGGAACTCAGGTGGAACTCAGGTAGAAGGAAGCCACTGATCCCTCGTAACACCTCACTGAAGAAGCTGCTTTGCCCCGTCTCCCCAACTTTGCCAAAACTACAGTCCAGTCCTGGCTTGAACAAGGCAGATAGACCCTGTTAGTGGTCTCTTCAGATCATGAGAACTGCTGAGGCCAGGACTCCGCAGCACCTGCCTCTTCTGCTGCCTGCGGATGCCAAGCCGCACCCAACGTCTCAGCAAGTGTGAACCCATTGCAGGAGAGGCCCCGAACCATCTTGAAAGGACTTGTTCTAGTTTCAAAGCAGGCTCTCCATCTCTGTAGCCTCCCCTCCCAACAAACAAGCCAAAGGTATGTTGGCAAGTGTTCAGAAATTCAGGCTTGGCCCACATAATGTTGATTTAGTTTTCATAAGCACATGTACGGGGTGTGAAAGATGTAAGCAGTCCATCAGCCTTACCGAACAGACTGGCCACGGAAACAGCTAGACTAACAGTTTGTCACCCGTCGTCTCTCCCTCAGAAGGGACTGTTTTCCCAGTGAGGAGTCTCCACCAAGTTCAGATCCAGAGTGAAGCGGCGCTGCCCCAGGGCCTCACCTGTGCACTTGCACGTCCGGTTGAAGAATTTTCTTGGCCACTGCTCACGGTCATCCTGGTTTCGAAGGACATACGGGCCACTCCAGGGCCTGGTGTCTGTCTGCACCTCTGTGCACTGGCCCCGCCCCTCTTGAGACCCACAGATGTTGGCCGGCTCGGGGCCCAGAGGCGGGCAGCACTCTTTGTTCAGCACACCATCCAAGGTCATGCAGACCCGGGGAAACTGAGCCCGAACTCCAAGCAGAATTCCACAGCCCAGGCAGCCCAGCAGAAGCCCCCACTGCACAAAACCCATGTCTTCTTAACTGGGAGACCTGGCTAGGCTTCCCACCTGTTTTCTGTCCAGTTTTCCCCCTTGTCTTTCACTGCTGGGTTCTGGCGCACTCGCTCACTCAAACCTCCTTTTCTTTTATTTTGTTTCGTTTTTTAGTGCTAACTCTTTCCAATCCCCTCTCAAAATTCCCACCTGAATCACAGAACCTGCATGTGTGCACATGCGTACATGCCCATGCACATGCTATTTTATGTGACTCAGACAACTAACACAAATTTAATTTCAGCAGAAGCTCCTCTAACATCAAATTTAATGAGGGGAGCGCTTCTCGCCAGCTCTCCCCGTTAAATCAGGCTCTGTCTAATTGAGTTAATTTAGAGTGCTCCAGCCATACTGCTTATTATGCTGCCTTCCTAAGCCCCCTCCTTCTCTCCTTAGCCCTTGACTTTAATTGCCTTGAACTCAGTTCAAAAGCCAAGCACCGTTCTGCCTTTATTCTCTCTGGCTTGCCAAGCCACGGGGCCTGGTGGGGTTTGGGGGAAGGCTGGGAGAAGCCGTCATTAGGGGGATTATAACTAGAGAAATCCTCTTTGTTAGCACATGACCCTAAGTGCACAATGAAGCTGATAAAGTGTCTGGCTTTGTGTCAGGAGGGCAAAATCAGCCTCTTTATTGGGCTCATGTGTCCCAGCCAAGCTTGTGACCTCAGACTTCCCAGTGCGTCAATAGAAGCAGTGAGCATTCCGTCAAAGGCCCTTTACAGACCTGTGCATCGCTAAGCACGTCTCCCTCATGACTGCTTACTGACATGGGAGAGAGACCGCCACAGGAGATCATGCAGCCCCTGAAATAAAGAAACGTTTATTTAAGGCCGTGTACAAGGAACTGCTTTGTTGTACAATTAGGAATCCTCTTGCCTCCAGATAATAACCTCTTCTTCTCTTGTTTAGCACATCCGTACAGGAGCTTTTTTTTTTTAATTTACATGGAAGAATATGCTACCAACGATTCACAATTATCACCATCTTGCTGTAAAGAAGGCAATGGGACAAACCAGAATGAGGTTTGCAAGGGATTCTTTTGATTGCATTAAAGTTTGGCACAATCAAGCTTAAATTTAGGAAGCAATGATCCTACTGCTTCTTCTGGGGGTAGCATGGGAGTGTGCAGTCGGGCAATGGTGGCCGTTTGTCAGAGTGCTTGTTCCTTCACGGTAGAGAAAGGACTGTCTTGGTGCTGTGAGATCTATACAAATTACAGAGTTGAAATTGCCCCAGCTGGAGGCTAAGAATACCTGATGCATGGACATAAAGTACCTAGTATTAAATTTCAGAGAAATTCTTAAGGTTGAGAAAAGTATTCAGGAGCTGAGCTCATGTCCCATTATTTTAATCCCAGCATTTGGGAAGCAGAGGCAGGTGGATCTGTGTGAGTTCAAGGCCAGCCTAATCTACATAGTGAGTTTCAGGACAGCCATGACTATGTAGAGAGACATTGTCTCAAAAAAAGAAAAAAAGAAAGGAAGGAAAAGTACACAGCTTCCCCTGTGTGTTCTGTTCTACCCCTATGATATCAAGCTGTACTAACTCAATGGCAGTGTGTACCTCTGGGTTCTGGACATTGAATCAGAGTCTTGATGATATCACAAGGCATCAGCAGTATAAGTGTGTGTGTGTGTGTGTGTGTGTGTGTGTGTGTGTGTGTGTGTGAGTGTACATGCATGTCTGCAAGCAGGTGTGTGCACTTACAGTATGTATGTTTTGGAAGGCATTCATGTGTACATGTTTGTGTATGCAAGTGGAGGCCAAAGACTATCATAAACTATTTTTCCCAATCACTTTCCACTTCGTTTTTTGAGACAGAGTCCCCACTGAATGATTTGGTAGACTAGCTGACCAGAAAGCTTCAGAGATCCACCTCTTTCTGTCTCCCCAGCACTGGGATTACAGGCGTGTGCTACCATTCCTGGCTTCTTACATGGATGCTGGGGATCTGAACTCAGGCCGCCACACTTACACAGCAAGCATGTTACTGACTAAGCCACCTTTTCACACTCACATCAGCACTGTCTAAACTCTTCCTGATTCTACTGTACAGCCAGAGCTGCAGGCCACAATGTGAGAATAAAACATAGCTCCAGACGAAGGCTTGCCGAAGTGCCAGCTGAGAGACCAGGTATATTCCTTTCTTATGCTGCTGTCAGGTTCCACAAACTGGGAAGCTAACACAGAGACATTTGTTCCTTTGCAGTTCTGGGGACCCGGGGTCTGAAATCCAGGCATTGACAAGGATAGCACATATCAACAATCTGCAATCCTGTGATAACCCTATCCCTTCCGGCTTCTGGTAGCTGCTGACAGTCCTGTCCATCTCTGACTTGAGTGTACCACACTACAACTCCTGCCATGGTCACCAAGCATTTCCCTTCTTCATTTCTGTGTCTCCCCATCATGGGATAATGAGCCACCTGGGATTAGCTCAGGATGCTCCCAGCTTGAGATGCTTATACCCACAAAAAGTTTTTTTTTTCCAAACTGGACCACATTTGCAGGATTCACGTCTTTTGGAGGATGATAAGTCAAACCAGGACCAATCACATCAGATTGTCCAATCTCCTTTTCTTTGCAACACATGCCACATAACCCAGGTAATCTGAAGCTTTACGTGATGGTTGTTATGACAACCCAGAATCACTTCCCTGGCCCTGCTCTGAATTGCGAACCTCACACCCATATCCAACTTCCTCCTAGACCAGTCCTCTCAAAGGTCTAGACCCCTTCAAAGCAAATTTTGCTGTCTTATCACATTTGTGCTCCTCTAGTCCTAGAACCAGACCACACCACAGTCCTTGAATCTTTGATTCCTCTCTTTCTTCCTTTCTGATAATGCTTTCTGAAGCACTTGGAGTAAAATCAAACATCTCCCCCACATGCTACTCA
This sequence comes from Peromyscus eremicus, assembly GCF_949786415.1. Classification (NCBI taxonomy): domain Eukaryota; kingdom Metazoa; phylum Chordata; class Mammalia; order Rodentia; family Cricetidae; genus Peromyscus; species Peromyscus eremicus. Next base: position 6,822,776 of record NC_081425.1, on the reverse strand, counting down.
CAGAGTAGTCAGCAGATCACAGCCCATGTGTTCCTGGCCTGCATTAAGATGAACACAATAACGTGGGACCCAGTACTTAAAGGCTTGCCATTGCTACACACTAAAGCACATGATCAGTCAGGTGCAAGTGTGGAGGGTCGTTTGCACAGAGACCATGTGATTTTGACCTCATGTTGGCCTTCAAACTGTTTTTCAGAACTTCTGTACCCTAGATAGCTTGGGAAGAACTGGACTAGAAGATCCTGCTGGATCTGCCCCTACCTGCCTCTCTCTTCCTCTGTGGTGGTGGAGCACTGCGTCACTGTCACACAGACAGACCCATTCCTTCTGTCCTGGCCATTGTACTGCTGTTTCTTCTTCCCATCGCCTGAGTGTCAACTCCTGAGAGGACCTGTCCTTTGCCGTTTGCTTTACCACTTCATAACCTGGACACCTTACTATCACAGTGCATCGTTTCATTTTCTTCATAGAGATCATCTACTTGTTCATTATTATCCCAACGTTACAGAAAAGGAAATGGAGGCTGTGAGACCTCAATTAACAAGGCGGTAGGAGAACTGTGTTTCCCTGATTCAAGGTCCTGATCTTCTCAATAGGCTGTGTTGCTACATTTATCTTCCCTAAAGAATTTGTTGCAATACCCCAAAAATAAGGAAAAGAAGGAAACATATTTCTTCTTAAGATTTTATTTTTATGTGTATGTGTGTGAGCCTCTGTGAACGTATATGCACTGCTTCCATGCAGGAGCCCATGGAGGCCAGAAGAGGGCATCAGATCCCCTGAGACTGGAGTCACAGACAGTGACTCACCATTTTGATATCCCCAGGTTCTATGCAGGAGTAGCAAGCAGGTGATCTTAACCATTGAACCATCTTTCCAGCCCCATGAAAACTCAGAGTTCTTAACCCCCTACCTATGCCAGGTACAGAACTAAGCTTGTTTCTCTACCTTCCATTATCCCATTTAAACCACAAAGTGGGGCCTGGGGTGTAGTTCCATTGGTAGAGAGCTTCCCTGGTATGTGTGAAGCCTTGGGTTCAATACCCAGCACCTCATAACCCAGGCGTGGTGGTGCACACCACCCAGCACTTGGGGTGTGGAGGTAGCAGGATTCACAGTCATCCTCAGCTGCAGAGCAAGTCAATTACAAAGGAACTCCTCTTTGAAATGTAAGTGTTTCTACTAGAAATTCATGGTTCTGACATTGCTAACCCAATGGAGGAAGCTGATTGCAATGGAAAATAAGGGGTCTTGCCAGTTGTGGTGCACACGCTGGTAGGATTTGCTGAAGGAAGCAGAAGCAGGAGGCTCATGAGTTTGAGAATAAGGGATCAGTCACTCCAGCTTAGCATAAATTAAACTACCCTTGATGTCACAGTGTCAGCCTACATTAAAGTCTGTTATAATTAAGCACTGATATTTATGAAATCATTAAATATGCCTCTCTCTCTTTGGAGGAAATTTTCTGCCAGCCTAGTACCCAGAAAAGCTGTGTTACCTCATAGGTGCCAGCCTGTCCTGAACTTACAGCCTTGTGAATCTCCACATGATGTTTCTTCCCTTGCCTTGGCCAGGGATGATAGTTCCAAATCTATAGATCTCATAGTGCACAGCCAACTCAGACAGAATCTAGTCTATTATTCAGAGATTCTAATTTTGTCATTTTGTAAATGTGTGTATTGTGGGAGCAGTCTCAGACTCTTTGGGAAATGAGACAGAAAGATAAGCTGTACACAGAGAGAGAGACAGAGACAGAGACAGAGAGACAGAGAGATATCTGTGTAAACCTAAATGTGATAAACACACAACGGAGTTGTTATTTTTTAGCAAGATAGGACTTAGGAAAGAATTCAAAAAGATCACTGAGAGGTGGGTGGAGGTGATCTCACATTGCAGATGTAAAACAAAAGAATCTAGTGTAATTGCAATCAACAACTCCACGACATTTCAAAAGGATAAGTTTGCAGGGCATTGAATACCGGAATCCAGGAGGACATAGCACGAGATGTACTGAAACTATTTGTTGTCAATAAAAACTATAAAAATCAAGATTTCCTATAAAGAGTGTTCTGAAACCCAGTGAAACTTGCCAATGTTTGAACACAGATTTCTTTTGTGCTTTTGGTTATATTTTCTTCTAGAAGCTTAGTCTGGCAAATTCTGTCCTCTCCAAATTTAAAAGTTGTTTAAGAAAGAAAATAAAGGGACTCTGTGAAGAGAGGCCATTGTGTATCAGAGAGCTAAGCAATCTCAGAGGAGGAGGATTCTTTTCTAGAGAACCACTCATTGTAACTTCTTTTCACAGTTGAGGCAGGAGTGCATTTAAAAAGACGTTCTGTGGGCATTCCTTTTGCTGCCAGCACTTAGCACCCACCGCCTGAGGTCTGCATCCACGCCAAAGGGAGGGAGTTAGAGGACGAGAACGTGTGAACACAGATGGTTCCGGTAGGGTGCGAACCTTTGGCAGCTAGGATGACAGGGCATGCCTTCACATTTGAAACAGGAAAAGATAGCTCGAAGCTGGGCGAGCCATTGAATAGGACAGTCAACGTCTCGGAGTTGTTGCTAAGATTAACACAGAGAAAACATACCTGTCTTTCTTCTGGCTGTCACAAGCTGCCCGCTCCTGTCTCAAAGGCCTCTGAATCGAAAATCCTCCCATTTTTTAGCCCCCTGCTGGACTTCTCTGTCTGATGTCTTTTAATCTATTCTCTACTGCCACATCATGGGGACGTGAGATTAGATTCTTTTGCCTCCTGTATCCAAATTGCTTCCTAAATGCTGGGTATCTGTCCTCACATGGTTTTGCTTTGTCTGTCTAAACCCTTTTCTTTTCCTGGCGATGTGAGGTGTTTTGTTTTGTTTCCAGAGGAACTAAGGGTTAGGAAAGGGCTGTATGGCTTCTGTTAAGTAAATTTTTACAGTGTGATTTTGATAGTCTCTCCTGAGACTGTGATGGAGCACCTTCTAGTTTCAAATTTGGCACTGCTCGTGTTCCCGACCTCAGTCCCTGGTGCAACCCCCCACCTCAGTCCCCGGTGCACCCCCCCACCTCAGTCCCCGGTTCAGTCCCCGGTGCACCACCCCACCTCAGTCCCCGGTGCAACCCCCCCAACTCAGTCCCCGGTACACCCTCCCCTTAGTCCCCGGTGCACCCCCCCAACCTCAGTCCCTGGTGCACCCCCCTCAGTCCTCTGTGCACCCCCCACCTCAGTCCCCGGTTCAGTCCTCTGTGTACCCCTTGACCTCAGTCCTCGGTGCACCCCCCCACCTCAGTCCCCGGTGCATCCCCCCACCCCAGTCCTCTGTGCACCCCTTGACCTCAGTCCTCGGTGCACCCCCCCACCTCAGTCTCCGGTGCATCCCCCCACCCCAGTCCTCTGTGCACCCCCCCACCTCAGTCCCCGGTGCACTCCCCTGGGTTGTCTCTAGGCGCACCCCTCCCTAGACCCTCTCTCTCAGTGCACTCTGTCCCCCGACCCTCTCTCGGTGCACCCCCACTCCGGGCCCTCTGGTGCTCATTCTGTCTGTCGCCGAGTTTGACCCTTCACCTGGTCCGTGGGTATTTGGTTGGGGGTTCCTTACATGCACCTCTGCAATTTAATAAGTGATTTTGGATAAGCAATTGAGTGACTTCTGCTCCAAAATACAGACCTGTGGGAGGGAGAGAGAACTCCCCTTTTGGCCCATTCTGCAATGAATCCAGTGCGGTATGCGGTATTTTCCTATGAGTTATTGGTCAAGGATATCCCCAGAGGCCCCCAAACAACACAGGCTGCTGCTATTGTTTTTGGTTGCCTAGTATAACTAGGTCTTAGGACCCTATTGCTGACGGCACTACATTGTTGTGGAGCAGAGAGAAATCAGTCTGAAATGACCGGGAATCTTCCTCCCTCTGCTAGCTTTGCTAGTCCCAGAAGGTGTTGTGCAGACAACTGTGGGGGAAAAGACATCAGTGGTCTTCTTACCCAGGACGGGATCCTAAACACTACAGTATACAATACTGACTTGCCAGGTGAGAAGTTCCCACTGATGCAACAGAGGCATGACTGTTACCAAGTAACCAACCACTTTCTGATTGGATTTGAGGTTTGAGACTCAGTGTAACAGGCCCCTAGACTGTTTGAACATAGTCAGAGGGTGGATTTGAGGTTTGAGACTCAGTGCAACAGGCCCCCAGACTGTTTGAACATAGTCAGAGGGTGGATTTGAGGTTTGAGACACAGTATAACAGGCCCCCAGACTGTTTGAACATAGTCAGAGGGTGATGCCTGGTGAACAATGCCTGAGGGAACTGTGAGAGAGACTCCACGAAAAAAGGCAGAGGGCCTTTACCTCAGGTGCATTTTGTTCCTTGGATTGTTCTTGGATGTGATTTCATACCTCCTGTGACAAACATTTATATTTAATTTATAAGATATGTTTATTCTTGTTGGATGTCAGAACACAGCTATAAAGCTGAATCTGGTCAGTGTATGCTGAATCTGGTTATGGCCTTCTGCCTTGCTTTCATGCTTTCCCAGATATATTCTATAGTACGTGCCAAGCAATTGTGTTTAAATTGGTCTGCTTGAGAAAGTTCTGGGAAAGGACTACTCCATTGTGCTGATATATTTTGTACTCTAATAAAATTTGCCTGAAGATCAGAGAACAGAACAAGATATTAGATTAAACACAGAGGCCAGGCAGTGGTGGCACACACCTTTAATCCCAGCACTCCAGAGGCAGAGATCCGTCTGGATCTCTATGAATTCAAAGCCACCCTGGACAAAATGAGATTGACTCAGTCTAGGAGAGAAATAGAGCCAGACAGTGGTGGCACACACCTTTAATCCCAGTACTAGGAAGCACACATTCCTTTAATGGCTGGGCGGAGAAAGGTGTATAAGGCCCAAGGAGACAGGAACTAAAGGCTTTTCAGCAGAAGCACCTTTCAGCTAGAGGCTTTTTCGGCTACAGCCTTTCAGATGAGGACTCAGAAGATTTCAATCAGAGGATTTGTGGAGTTGGTGATGTGAGACATGGCAGTGGCTTGTTCCTTTCTGTCTCTGATCTTTCAGAAAATTTTAGGGTACACAATATATCACCTCACTCCATCAATATTTAGTATGTGCTTACTGGTTGTTTATTTACATGTTCTTTCTGGTTGTGTTTTTCTGAGCTCAAACGACCTTCCTTGGATCGTTGCTTTCTTTGTTATGTTCATGTATAAAGGTACACTGAAACTGAAGTAAAGTTGTCTGCGGCATTAAACTGCAATCTGCTCCATTTTTTCAGGTCTTCAGATCTCAGGTACAGCAGACAAGAGCTGCACAGGTCAGCCAAAGTCAACACGATCTTAGCACAACTGACACCATGATGGAAGTACCACTCAGACCTTGGAACCATGCACATAGACAGCACCGCCTGCCAAACAAGAACAAAGACCTGACCCATCAAAGTCCATAGTTCTGGGAAAGTCCCTAAATGTACTGACCTTGCTTTTTGGCTTCTGTAGTTCTGATCCTGGCTAACTGAAGTGTGTCAGTCCAGGATGTAGTGTTGGGGCTTAAAAGCTCACCCTGAGAAAGATTTGGGACTGCACTTGAGTCCCAAACACCCAGCCATCTAATAAGGACTTTCTATTGGCTTAAACCCATGTCTGAGTGGCCCTCTGTGGTAGATACCTTACAACAACAGGAGAGGAATTGGAAACCTGGTCTAAATCCTAGCTGAGCTATTGTAGACTCTAGAGAGAACCTAGTATTGCTGTTTTGCTAAATAGTCAAGTTTTTGAACTTCCTTTTTTTTTTTTTTTAATTTTTCGAGACAGGGTTTCTCTGTGTAGCTTTGTGCCTTTCCTGGGACTCACTTGGTAGCCCAGGCTGGCCTCGAACTCACAGAGATCCGCCTGGCTCTGCCTCCCGAGTGCTGGGATTAAAGGCGTGCGCCACCACCGCCCGGCTTGAACTTCCTTTTAAATATTTATGTTTGCACATAGATTTGTGCCATCCTCAACCTCAGACAATGAAGCTTCTTTCTGCAGTGGGCAGCAGTTAATGCAGACACTCATGACTGGCCAAAGTGCTGAGAACAACTGACCGTGGGTATTCAGCCCTAAATGGAGAGTCTCAACCAACTCTTCCTCATAAGGTTTAGGGACCATCATAGAAGAGAGAGCAGAATGGATGTAAGAGCTGAGGATGTGGAGGAGCAGTGAAACAAGTCTCCTGGACGTGACAGGGCCATTGCACTCAGGGATTCAAAACAGCAGTGCTTACTTACCTTGACAAGACCTACACACGATCAACCAGTTACAATTCCAAGGGGGATGGGAGAGGGGCAGCTAAGAGCAAGCCATTTAGCAGAAGTCTGGCAGTGGCAGCACACACCCTTAATCCTATCACATGGCAGGCAGAGTCTGTGTGTTCAAGGACACAGCCAGCTTGGTGACGCATGCCTTTAATCCAAGTACCAACCATAGAGACCTGGAGGTCTGTATAGACAGGCAGTGACAAGGAAGTCATGCGGCTGGGTTTAGAACCAATGAGAAGGCAGAACAGAAAGGCAATAAAAATACAGACACACAGGAAATAGGCCTCTTTTCTCAGGGGAAGGATGGCAGCAGCTGGTATAAAAGCTATTCACTAGTGCTCTGACCTCTTGGGCTTTTAACTCTTTATTTGGCTCTGTGCTTCTTATTTAATAAGACTACTTAGAATTACATCTACAAGGGGCTGCACTCATGAGGCCGCACTCCTAGCTAAAGAGTTACTGAGTTACTAAGGAAGGGGGAATCACTTTTCTTTGAGAGTGTGGTTACTGGTACCTTGTCCATGCTCCAACAGATGGTCCTACACCTGCCTACATAGAAGCAGCACTAATTGGACTTATTGAGTTATAAAATAATTAAAAGTAATAATTTAAAAAAATGAAGATGGCAGAGGGTGTGTTCCAGAGGTCTTTGGAGCAGGGTAGGGCATGGAGGGTGAAAGGGAAACGGAGAGGATCATGTATACATGTGTCTCTGTCACTGCTCGATTGCTGTGAAGACACACCATGACCAAGGCAACTCTTAGAAGGAAAAGCATTTAATTTAGGACTTGCTTACAGTTTTGGAGGGTTGGTCTGTTATCGACATGGCTGGGGGCATGGTGGCATGCAGGTCAGCACTAGAGCAGTTATTGGGAGGGACCTCCTGATCCATAGGCAGAGAAAGACGGAGACCGGGCCTGGTATGAGCTTTTAAAACCTCAAATCCCACCCCCAGAGGCACACTTCGTCCAACAAGGCCACACCTCCTAATCCTTCCAAACCTTTCCAATAGTTCCACTCCCTAATGACCTAAGTATTCAAATATATGAGCCTTTGGGGGCCACTCTACTTTATACCACAACATGTATACACAAATGAAACTCCCAGTGGACAAATTTAAAACATTTTTAAACATGGCTTCTAGCAGACTTCTTCCCAAACCTATACACAATAGACTAAGACTGTGTCTTAGATTGGAGACCATTCCTTCTTATTAAATATTCATCACAATCCAGATTTAAGGTGAATGCCATTCAACCCTTTAAGACAATATTTAAATAAGTTTGAACTCTAAAGAAAAGTGTATTTGGAGACAGGCCTTTATTAAAGTGTGAAAGAAAGAAAGGCAATGTGTCAGAAACCTTCCAGGTGCCTGTGACGTGTGAAGGACAGTTCAGAGCTGAAACTCTCACCTGTCTGTTTTCCTCCATATTAAATTCTATAGCATGTGCCACGTTGTACTAGTGTTTGTGGGGTGATCTTCTCAAGGGAAAAGAAACACTGCTTCCTTCTTCTTCGTAGCCAACATCTAAATCTAATAACAGAAGAATAAACGCATGCTGTCAGAGCGAGCGAAAGAACACCGAACAGTGGGGATAGCTGCCCAGGGTCCCGCTTAGTTGAATGTGGGAACTTAGGCCCCAAAACTCCCTTATTCCTTCCAGTCCAAAGCTAAATTTTATTATTTAAAAATTTATTGTTTAAAATGTGTGTTCACATGTGTGTTTGTGTGTTTGTGTGTCTGTGTGTATATGCCAAGTGTGTATGGGGGCCCATTGAGGTCAGAAGAGAGCATTGGATCCTCAGGAGCTGGAGTTACAGGTGGCTCAGGATGCTGGGAACTGAACTCAGGTACTCTAGAAGACCAGCAACTCTTCAGCCAGCTGAAATTTATGATCTAATATAATTTATTTTGTCTTGGTCCTAATAACAAGAGACACAAGCATGTTAGAAAGTTTGAACACCTAGGCTAAAAGATAGTTCAATGAGTAAAGAACTTGCAAGTATGAGGTCCTGAGTTTAAGTTCTAACTCATGGAAATCTGAGTGCTAGTGACAAATTCCAACTCCACGACATTCTAGAAAGGTCAAAACTATGGGGACAGTAAAGAAATCAATGGTTGCCAAGAGCTCAGAGTAAAAAGTAAAGACTGAAGTGGCGCCCCATAGGGGACATTTTCACAGTAGTTCTACACCAGGTCATAACAGTAGATACACATTACACAGTTGTCAAAACCTACAGACTATACAACATGGAGAATATGCACAAATGTAAGTACCATACATACAATATATCAACATTGGCTCATCCACTGTAGTAAGTGAACCATGTCAAAGAGTAAAGGATGTAGCTTGGTGGTGTAGTGCTTCCCATCACGTGCAGGCCTGAGTTAGGTCCCTGGCAATGACAGGAAACTGGGGCTGGAGATGGTGAGATCTTGTATAGGAACTGTCTCTGCCTGACACTCAGAGTTTCTATAATCTTAAAATCGCTTGAAAGTCAGATACTACAGTGAGCACCTGTGATAGCAGCTTCTCAGGAGGATGAGGAAGGAAGATCTCAAGTTTAAAGCCAAACTGGGCAATATCAGGAGGCTCTTTATTGAAGATTGAAGATGAAACACTGCTAAACCTAGGGGATTCCATCTAAAATTTCCAATCTCATTTGCCCAAAAAGGTCAGAAGCTCCAACAACTCTGCCACAAATCCATACCCAAATACCTAAGTCTCATGGATATAGTGTGTGTGTGTGTGTGTGTGTGTGTGTGTGTGTATGTGTTTCTGGGCCTCATCATCCACCTGGTTCCTGAAATCACATAGAAGGACTTTCTCCTGGGGTTGGGCCTCCTGGAGTCCTGGTTCCTGGCCATATCCCACTGTCTTAGTTAGGGTTTCTATTGCTGTGAAGAGACACCATGACCACAGCAACTCTTATGAAGGAAAACATTTAATTGGGGCTGGCTTACAGTTTCAGAGCTTTAGTCCTTTATTATCTTGGTGGGAAGCAGGCAGGCTGACACGCTAGAGAAGAAGCTGAGAGTTCTTACATCTTGACTCACGGGCAACAGGAAGTGGTCTGTCTCACTAGGAGTGGCTTGAGCGTATGTAAGACCTCAAAGCCCACTTCCATAGTGTCAGTGCCACACCTCCTCCCACAAGGCCACACCTCCTATAGTGCCACTCCATACGGGGGCCATTTTCTTTCAAACCACCACATTCCACTCCCTGGCCCCCAAAAGCTTGTAGCTGTATCATAATGCATTCAAGCCAACTTCAGAAGTCCCCATTTTCTGTAACAGTCTCAAACTTATTTAAAATATAAAGTTCAAAATCTCTTCTGAGATTCATGCAGTCTGTTAACTGTAATCACCTGCAAAATCAAATAAAAAATAAAAAGGCAGATTACATACTTTCTAAATATAACTACACAGGATATACATTACCCCTCCAAACTGTAGGAAAGGGAGCATAGTGAGGAAGTACTGGACCAAAGCAAGACTGGAAATTAGCTGGGCAAACTCCAGACTCTGCATCTCCATGTCTGATGTCAAAACACTCTTCAGATATTGAACTTCTTTCAGCTTTATTGACTACAAGTTACTTCTTTCTCTTGGGCTGGTTCCACTCCCTGTTAGCAGCTCTCATCAGCAGGTAGCCCATGACTCTGGTATCTCCAACATCTTGGGGTCTCCAAGCAATCAGGCTTCAACTTCACAGCTTTAAGCAATGGCCTCTCTAGGCCTCCATTCAGAGACAACCCCAATACATGCCTGGCCTCAGCAGCTTTCCTTAGTCATGGAGGCAAGTTTCACAGCCCCTTTTTTCTACCCTTGACTCTAAAGCCAGAACCATGTGGCCACAGCTGCCAAGTTCTGCTGCTTGCTCAGGCTGGAACATGGTCCCCTCATTCAATTATATCTTCACCAGCTTTCTGGTTTCTATGGTTTCCTTCACTGTCAGAAACTGGATCTGTAGGCTAGACTGACCTCATACTCAGAGATCTGCCTGCCTCTGTCTTCCCAGTGCTGGGATTAAAGGCTTGCACCACCACATCTGGCTCTAAGCTTCTCTTTAACTCCTTTTCACAAGTTGTAAACTTAGTTGGGTGGGATCTTGCCCTGAGGTCACCACTCCCTTTATTCCATTTCTTAATCTATTTATCTGTTTGAGCACAAGACTTAGCATCATTCCACTTCCTGGTGCTCCAGTTCTCCTCAGCTTGCTCCTTTTCATATAAATCTTCATTAGAGTTACCACTAACAGCCATATGACAGAGTCTATACTAGGCTGTTTTGAGATTTCCTCTACCAATGGAATTAATCCAAACCTCTTCATTTTAGCCTCAGGCATTGACTCTTCAGACAATGGCAAAAAGCAGCCACTTCCTTCACCAAAATATCACAAGAATAATCTCTAGGCAACATACTAAAGTTCTTCTCCTCTAAAACCTCTTGAGTCAGGCACTCACAGCTGAAATCACACTCAGCACCAATGTCTTCCATGCTCCTACTAGAATGACCCACTACATAGTATTTAAAGAGTTCAACTGCTTTTCTAATCCACAGTCTCAAGGTCCATATTCTTTCAAACAAAAAACATGGGCAGGCCTATCACACCAATACCTCAGTCCTTGCTACTAACTTCTGTCTTAATTAGGGTTTCTATTGCTGTGAAGAGACACCATGACCATGGCAACTCTTACAAAGGAAAACATCTAATTGAGTGGCTTACACTTCAGAAGTTCAGTCCATTATCTTCATGGCAGGAAGCATGGCAGTGTGCAGACATAGTGCTAGAGAAGGAGCTGAGAGTTCTACATCTTGACTCACAGGCAACAAGAAGTGGTCTGTCTCATTGGGTGTTGCTTGAGCATATATGAGACCTCAAAGCCCTCCTCCACAGTGGTACATTTCCTCTAACAAGACCACTCCTCCTAATAATACCACTCCCTTTTGGGGCCATTTTCATTCAAATCATCACACCCAGTAAACAATTTTCCACAAAGCCCATATCAGAGATTTTCTCACATTGCCAAAATCACCCACCTAATGTTTTCACCAATGTATTTGATTTTAAAAGGGCCTTGACTTATAGCTTTCTTTGTTCTGTTACTATAAAACTTATCATACTGTAACAGTAGTAGAACATGAAAGCTGGGGTATCCTGAATCTGTGTTCCCGGGCCATAGTTACTCACCTTTGGTTTCAGAACAAGCTGTCTCCTATCCTCTTTTGAGGGAAGAATTGTGTTTTTGTGTCAATAAACAAAATATGGGCAGACCAGTCACATTCAGTTTCTCAAACTTTAAAAATAATATCCCATGCCTCCTGAGAATGATTGACTCTTGCCATTGTGACTGAAGACTCGCTTGTTCACTCAAGTACTGTGGCAATACAATATTATAAAACTGTCTCTTACATTCTAAGTGACTGGAACTCTTCCTGGACTTGACAGAAACTAGTAATACAACTTGCAGTCAGTGAAGAGTTAAGACATATCCTACTGTGTTCTCAGCCTATTTGTTCAAGAGAACAATGTCATTACCACCTTTACTTGCTTTGAATTTCCCATGTCATCAAGTTTTAAAGACTAAGCTAATGTATAGCTGTAGCCTTAAGCTATGTACTCTTCCATACCCCAACCCACAAGTAATACATATATTACGATAATAAATGCTGGACACAATAAATAGATTGAAAGCGACCGTATAAAGCGAATAGCCACCATACATGATGGATACAGATTGATGGGTCTGTTTGCAGTGATGTTTGCTGTATTGTTGTTATCTGGGTCAGTTGGAGGGAGGGTGGAGTCAGGGATTTAAACCTTTATAAAACTGTTAAAAATTTCTGTAAAATGTCCCTCGTTCCCCTCGTTCCTTCCCCATGGATGCTTTCTGAGCCATTCAATAATACAGAGCAAATGACACATGGATAGACAGACTCACAGTGTTTGGGCAGCTACAGATTCAGACTCACACAGCAGCAGGCAAGGAAGGACAGCAGCCACAAGGAGAGAGAAGTGGAGAATTCAAGTCTGGGTTCACTCTTGGTTAAGTTACACCGTGGGGAAGTGCTTTTGCATTTATTTCCCTTGATGCAGTATGGACACTTTCTGGGTACTCTGAGGCTATCATTGACGCGTTCAAATGACACAAGTTAACATGCACCCGGCTCTGTGCTGTCCTGTGGGACTACAGAGAAAGACATGTGAAGGATAGAGAAAGTGAGACTGCAAAATCTTCAGGAGCCGCTTGGGGAAGCACCCAGAAGTGCAGCCAACCTCCCTGTGGTTCACTGTTCTCCCTTCCTGTGGTTGTCTCCTATGAGTAACCCAATTTGTTTAGTTTAAAATGCTTTACCTAAAAGGAACATTAAATTAAGTTAGTTTATGGAAAAATTACCTTCCCTATCCACAAGCTAGATTTAGGTGCATTTAGATTCAAAGCAACATCTACAAACTTCGTTTTACCTTTCCACGTTCAGCCAACTGAAATCATTGAGCTATTTACCTATCTGAAGCATAATATTTTCTTCTGTAAACTACTAAGGTCTTTCTGGCTTTTTGTGCCAGGCTTATGAGATATTGCCAACACTATCAGAGAGTGTACTAGAGTTTTTGAGGACAGTATCCCAGTTCCGTGGAGTATGATGTTCTCAAGTCTTAGATAGACAATGCATTGCTGTCTACTGGAACATGACCCCGTATGCTGTCACTATATTTCTGTGGACAAAACAGACTCTTTTCTAGGAGAAAGCTGGTGTGGTAGCCTAAGTCTGTGGCTTCTAATACTCAAGTTGTTTGTTGTTCTTTCTATGGTGAAGCAAGCCATTGTGTAAGTGTCCTACCAAAGTGCTCATTCCCTGCATTGGTAGCCTTTTCTTGATGTTGTGACTGACTACCTCACCGAAGCAACTTAAAGAAGATTTGTTCAGACCACAGTTTGAGGGTCATAGTGTCACGGTGGGGAAGGGTGGCAGCAAGAGCATGAGGCACTGGGCACATTGCATCCAGAGTCTGGAATCCACAGAGAGGTGAACACGGCTCTCTTTGTACTTCTCCAGGATCCTAGCCCATGGACAACCATGTCTTCCACTTTACCCATGCTGCTTCAGACAACAGGATTTCCCCAGGTTTAAAGTCTGAATAACATCCATTAGACATAAATACTACAGTTTTCATATCCTCATCTGTTCACGCCTTGCTTATTGTGAATAATAATGTTGCAGTAAACACTGGCTGTCTTTTTAAATTGTTTTCATTTTTTAAATCACACAGAAGCTAGGTATGGTGGTGGACAGGTGTAATCCCATTGAGGATGTAGTAGGAGGATTCTGAGTTTTAGGCCAGCCTGGGCTGTGTGGCAAGGAATAAAATAAAAGAGAGAAGGAAAAAGTTAAGGAGGGAAAGAGGGAAGGAGGGATGGACAGAGGGAGGGAGGGAAGAGGAGAAGGAGGGATGGACAGAGGCAGGGAGGGACGAGGCACTGTCCCTCAAATGATAGAGCAAAATTCTCTTACAATTTCTTACATTTGTAAGAACTCAAAGGCTAGAAGGGAGTCAGAGACAGCCACTTGATGTCTAGAGGAAAGAAACTTGCTCAGCTGTCTGAAGGACAGAGTAACAGCAATCTATCAAGAAGAAAAATCACATGCTCTCCACCACCCCAGACCCATCCAATTTAAGTAGTCTTCATCTTCCACAGTAGTAAATTTTCTAGATACATCATGTAGCATCCCAGGTACTGGAAAGGAAGCTCCCACTCAGAGGTAATCTCTCTTAAGATACTGGAACTGATCTAACTCTTATTCACTTCACCCTGTCAGTTGGAAGCATGGTTGTCATAGCTGATCTTCCGAGATGAAGAAGGCACATGTAAGTCAGTTCTTGTCAGGAGTGGTCACGCACGTCTGTGACTGACAGCAGATATACCCCGCCTTCACCTTGCTGCTGATTGCATAGCCAGAGCCAGGCTTCTCTCCATCCCACTGCCTCTGTCCCCTGCCACACTCCTCCGGCTTCTTAGTGACTTATTAGACTAGACAGAGGGTTTGGGCCTCGGGGACTGCTGATGGGCACAGGGGGGATTGCCTGCATCCCTGAGTTCTTTCTTTAGTCTTAAATGATGCCCTTCCCCCACACCATCATCCTGTCCGCACTGTGCTCCATTCCTTCCCTCAGCTGGAGCACAGATTTACACCCCTACTCCTGAGATTGGCCTTTGTTGAGGAATTCAGGCATTCGCCCACGTTTTCTCTTCATCACCTTTATTGAGAAATGCTGCTTTTCCCCCTCTTCCTCCTCAACTCCCTTGTCACCCATCACTACCCAACACTTCAATGGTAGTTTCTTCGATGTGGCCCCAGGTGGTGCCCTGATCCCAGGAATCCCTACAGCCTTCGATGGTCATAGGAGATACAAAGATCAACACAGGCCATGGCAGTGGTAGAGTCACGGACCCAGACATGGCCCTGGACTGCAGCTCAGGCTGGATGTTGTCATGGCCCCAGGTGGGCTCGGGCCCAGATGCTGTTGGCCCTGGGTGGGCTCCGGTCAGATGTCACCACTGCCCTGGTGTCAGCCCCCCAGAGCTGGTGCTTGGGAGTATTTTAGAAGCACAGACAAACTGCTTGGAGTTGAAGTGTGGGATATTTCCAGCTAAAGTTTTCTTGACATTCCAATGAGGAGTTGGATGAACTTTAGTTTGTCCGTATAGCCTCTGTGGGAGTGACAGGAGGTGTGTTTTCCCCCACCAAAGAAGGCAACACAGGCTATGCTGTGCCATTTAAAATACAGACATATCAGCAGTGCTTATATGCAACACAACATACTTTAGTGGACTGAGGGAGTGGATGGGTCAACTTGCTAGGAATAATTCAAGAGTTTTCTGGCTTTGGGCCCAGCATTTACTGAGGCCCTCTGGTCTGTCAGGGTTCCTCATCTGCTTGATCTCATGGACCCTGTCAAATTTCTGGGGTTGTCCCAAAACAACCTCTGACACTAGACCAAGATATGATCCTATTATTTTTAGGGCAAAAAAAAAAAAATTGTTCAAAATCTCAAAATGCAGCAAATCTCATTCCTCATTGAAAGAGTCACCAAGCAGCCAGTAGCTCAACGTGGTCTCTGCTTGCACACTCTGACCTTGTATAAAACTTTGAGCAGCCTAACTGTAGGGTCCCAAGGCAGTGACTGGGCTGCTTCCACGTAGCTGAGTTCAGGGACACCTGTCTCAAGGGGTAAAGCTGCCACCGTAGCTGTGTGGTCTGCCTCTCATCCAGCGCAGCCAGAGTGAGCTTACACAGCCAGTTCCCTGAGATCCCTGCTAGGCTTTGTGCTGTGTAACCATTGGAAGGCGCTAGAGCCTCAGCGATTCCCTGCGCCATGTTAACCACAGCGTCTACTGAGAACTCTTTGTTGAAGATGCCAATTGTATCACTTTCTTTCTTGTTGCTGAACATACAACCCATAAAAGCCACTTAAGGCAGGGAATATTTTCTCTGACTCATAGCCATGGACTAGAAACACGGAAGATATAACAAAGGAGTGGTTTGCTTCTCCGAGGAGTAAGTCGTCCCTGGCAGCAGCTGTGACACACTTGAAGCTGAAGGGTTAGGTCCTGGCAACAGCGTGTTGGGGACAAATGACAGTAATGGGAAGTGGCTTTTGTCACTTTCACTTTCTCACAGACAAAAACAGTGTCTCTGTATGCTTCATACGGTCACCCACAGGCAGGCAGTTTTGCAGTCACTGAAGTTCAAATGTAACAAGGAAAAGATGCGCTGGACTCAGATGCCGTGTTTGAGTCCCGAATCTTCAAACCACACACCGTCCCTCCTTTGCTAACACTTCTGACTCCTTTGGGGCCTCATTGATGGGGTGTAAACATCAGCCACTCACAACTATTGTGGCATAGAAATGAAGTCACTTATGTTTAAATGTCAACACACAGTATGAGTTAGAAAAAAGCTCTAGGCAGATGGGAGTTGGTATGGTGTTCTTTCCTTTTTATTGTTTAGCATTGAATTTATATTTTATCAAAAAGCAAAAGATAGTTTATCTATATGATAGTAATGAAATCTTGATACATGTATGACTCTTTTTTAGTTGAAGATTTATTGTTACTTTATGTGTATGAGTGTTTTGCCTGCATGTATACCTGTGCACTGGGTGTCTCTGGTCAGAAGGCAGCATCAGATCCCCTGGAATTGAGTTTAAAAATGGTTATTAGCCACTGCGTGGGTACTGGGACTTGAACTTGGGACTTCTGGAAGAGCAGCCAGTGCTCTTAACTGCTGAGCCCACAGCCCCACATGAATGAATCTTGAAGACATTGTGCTAAGTGAAAGAAGCCAGCAGAGAAGACCATTTTGTACATGGTTTTCTTTCTATGAAATAATCCTGAATAGATAAACCTATAGAGATAGAAGTAACGACAAAGGGTACTGGACTTTTTTGGCAGTACACACAGATTGTGCTTACTGTTGCAATGCTTTAAATATACTAAAATCATTGACTTGCAGTTTGAATGGCCGGTGTGTGTGTGTGTGTGTGTGTGTGTGTGTGTGTGTGTGTGTTATCTCAATATAGAGCCATTGGAGCTCTTTAGCCTGCCCTTTCTTATTAGTAGTTGGAATTCCTAAATGATTTGCAACACCAAGCAGTCTTTCTTTTGAATCTGTTAAGGAATTTAGGTTCTAATATTGACAGAATAGCAGGTGTCTTAGTCCATGGCACTACTCTACATGAATACTGAAGACAAGAAAATTGATAATGACCATTTACTGGTTCATAATTCTAAATGTTGGGATTCAAGATCAATGAGCCGGTGACTGGTGAGGACCCTCTGGCTGCATCGTCCCATGGTGGAAGAGAACTCATGGTGAAGAGAGAAAGCATGAGAGACAGCAAGAGTCTGACCATGTGCCCTTGAGGCCCCTTTATTCAATATTAGTCCATATATGAGGGGGAAGCCTCATGACCTAAACACCTCTTCTTAGGGCCTGGGGGTTGATTCCAGCACATGCTTAGGGGATGAAAACTTACATCATAAGATTAGCTCATCTTATCAGGTGCTCACGAAGTGCCAGGTGCTGAGCCAGTTTCTGCTTCGCCCTCACAACACAGGCCCTTATTCCATTTTAGAGGCACACAGAAGAAGCTGAAGGAGGCTGAGTACCTTTTCCTGTAGCACACAGCCAATGAATTGCCCCTCCTTGTTGGTGAGGCTTGAAACCAGGCAGACAGACTTCATTCTAACGTTATCTCAGAGTGACTTACTTCACTGACAGTCTGTCTTGAGATGGCCTCACCTTCTAAGGAATAGGCTTGACTCTGCCCTGTGAGTTTCCAACTAAGTTGAAGGGGACGTGGCTAATTCCATTTAAATATTTATCATGTAATTTGCTGTGAAGAATTAAAAAACGGGGCCTGTCTTTCTGGGAGAATGACTATTAGAGAAAGGCTTGAAACTGGTGCCACCAACTCTGTCTGACTTTAGAGCCAGCATCAGCTTTGCTTTGGAGAGAATACCAGGAAGGTATGGGCTTCCCATCCCTTTCTCTCTCTACCCACATTTCCAGAAAATGAGCGCGTTAATGCAGTCCAAAGCCTAACGTGCCCGCTTTCAGAGAGAAAAGAAAGCGGAGTTAGGTGATTTATTCTGTGGACTCATTAAACATTTTTATTAGATAGCAGGGGCCCAATGTTTGTGATATAACTTGTCAAGAGTATAAAAGGCAGAAGAAATGTGTGGTTCCCGACACACTAGTCATTGCTGACCCCTTTGATGCAGGAGCTGATGCTGTTTCCTGCCCTATGGCGGGCCTCACCACCAGAATAGATTAATTTTGTCATTACCCTTTCTCAATTTCTGCCTTTGACCAGAAAAAAGAGGTTAATTGTGTGCCATTTCTCAGGAGAATGAGGTATCAGCATTTTTATTCTTGATAGTTTATGAATTGTGGGCAGCTAATTAAAACTTAAAGATTAGAGGAGCTATTTTGGCTAAGAGGCCATTTGCAGGATTGTGAAATGAACAGAACAAAGGGTTGTCTGTTCTTTTCATTCCCTCAGTTTAAATGGAACTCCGTGCTGAAAGAGTCCTGAATTGCTTTGCATGGCGAGTATTCATTGTATTGATTCTAATTATAATTTTGCAGCAAATGGCACAGTATCTGAAATCTGTTCAGGGGTTAACATGGAGATTATTGGGAATGTTAAATAGAAAGGTTTGGGTATTAAGGCTCCTTTGGACCCTTTCTGACCTCCACGAGGCATCATAAAGTCAGATAGGGAACACGTAAAGATTCTATTAGATGTCCTTCATTGTGTCTCAGGGAGCTCTGTGTATTTAGACCTTTCCTCTCACAGCTAACTGTTCAGTTTTTGTCTAGTAGATAATGGGCTTTGTCAGTGGGCTTTTTCTAGGTTCTTCTACAACATGGTTGCTTTCAGGCAATTGCATTTCCTTGGGCATATAAAACAAGGTGACCATTAGACCCCACCATGCCTTTGCAAAAGCTCTGAAAGGGACATCGTTCAGCCCGTGCAGTCCTCATAGACTTGAAGCTAGGAAAGTTGAGCGGAGCTGGACTTCAGCTCCTAACTGCCTCCAGGCAATGCAGACCCCGCATAGCAGTAGCCGTGACTCAAAGAGCAATTTCCATTTTAAATTGCTTAGACATTCATCTCACCATAGTGTGTGTGTGTGTGTGTGTGTGTGTGTGTGTGTGTGTGTGTGTGAATGTGGGCATACACACGCCATGGCATGCATGTGGAGGTGTCAGGACACCTCCTGGTAGACAGTTCTCTCCTTCCACCATGTGTGTTCTGGGGATTATACTCAGGTTATCAGACATAGTGCCAAGCATCTTTACTCATCAATCCGTCTCACCAGCCCTCTCTACTTCATTTATTTTGTTGTAAAAATTATTTTTATATTACACGTCTGAGTGCTTTACCTATATGTATGTATGTGTACCATGTGAGTGTAGTGACAGGGGAGGTCAGAAAATGGCATAGGATCCCCTGGAACTGGAGTTACTGACAATTGTGAGCTATTATGTGGGCACTAAGAACCACACCTGTGTCCTCTCCAAGAGCAGCCAATGCTCATGACCAACGGCCATTTCTCCAGCCACTCTACTCTAATTTTTGAGACAAGGTCATTGCTGAACCTGGATTTTACTGACTCAGTAAGGCTGACTGGCCAGTGAGCTCCGAATTGACCTGTGTCCACTTCCACAGCACTGAGATGACAGTGAAGGCATATGCCTCTATGCCCTGCTTTCCTGTGGCTGCTGGGAACTCATAAACTTAGTCCTCATGATTGGGAGGCAGGCGAGCACTGTATCAAGTGAGCTGCCATCTCACTAATACCTCTACATACTTCTTGATGTTTTCTGAGATGATATGAGGTTACATGAGATGAGTCCAAGGGTTCAAAGGCAAACTTCTTGGGTAAAACCAGGGCTTGCAAGAGTCTAGTTATCTTCTGTCACCAAGGGATTGGAAGCCTATCAAGCTCAGAAGCTATCCTAGATGCTAGAAGCTGTTACTAGGAACAAGATAGATGAGTAGTCTTCATACTCTACTGGAATTACAATCTAGGGCTGGGTAGGTGGCTCAAAGGCTAAAGGCACTTGCTGCCAAACCTAATAACCTAAGTTCAGCCCCAGGACCCACATGGTGGAATGAGAGGACCAACTCCTACAAGTTGTCCTGTGACCTCTCTACGCATGCCTCTCTATGAGTGCCAGCACACAAGCCACCCATCCCAATAAACACAATAAATAAATTACATAAAGGTAATAAAATTTAAAAAAAAATCACAGCTTAGTGGTATGAAATGCAGTAAGCAAACAGCTATAATGAGTAATTCATCATTTCACCTAGGTATATGTGATAAAGGTAAATTATTGTGGGATCTAGGATGAGGAAGAAATAACCAGTTTGAGGGTGGGCAAGAGAGGAAGAAAATTACATGTCAGTAGAAGAACATGGCCAAGTGAGAAAAGACCGCCAAGTGAGAAAACTCTGGAATATTCTAAGAACTGAAATGAAGCCCAGAGTAGACATTTGTAGGGATTGAAGGGTGGTGTGGGTCAAGATGAGGCTTCAGAAAGGGGAAGAGGCCGAGTCACTTCGGCCTGGAGTCCACATTAGGATTGGAGACTTTAATCCCACTGGGAATGGAATCTATTCAGATATTTAATTTTAGGTGGAAATTTAAAGTAAGCCTGCATTTTAAATAATAAATATGTCTATGAAAAATGAACCAACTGAAGGGGATGTGAAGAGGCCATGGCCCCCATCCAGGTGACCAAGGCCAGCAGGTTGAACTTGGCACTTTAAGATGACACAATCCCCAGGGACTGGTGATGAGTGGTCTGAAGGAAAGAACAGAAAGGTGTCAAGGACTCCAATACGAACAACAGGACACAGAACTGGTACCATGTCCTGAACTCTGGTACAAAGAGCAGCGGCTTGAGGGAGATATCACAGAATCCCTTTGATTTTTTGTTTTGTTTTTCCTGAGATAGGCCTGTCTGTCCTGGAACTCGTTATGTAGACCAGGCTGGCCTTCCTTTGGATTTTTATATTTAAGTGTCTGTGACTTCCAAATTGAGCTGGCAGTTAGATACACATTGTTTGGGGTGTGGTGGTGGGAAAGATCCATTTGAAGTTCACTGTTCAGAGCTAGGATTGGTTACGTGTCTGTGATAACATTAAGTCATTGGGTGCTGACACACTGATGATTGGTGGTCATAAGCACTGAAGGTGAGTGAATCCGAAGAAGGAGGGTGAAGGAATTGTGGGTGTTTACAACAGGTCATGATGGGGAATGGGGTTTAAGATCCTTGGGGAGGGAACTGAAGCCAAAGTGGAAGAGGCAGTGAGGAAGCAAATGAGCCCCAATGGGACTGAACAGCAGTTGTGGTGGAGTACGTATTAGCTTCCCATGGCCGCTGTGACAAATTTCCCCAAACTTCCAGCTTAAAACAGTAGAAATGTTCTGCATTCACAGTTCTTAAAACAGACGTGTTGGTTCAGCTCTAGGAATCAGAATGTAATCTTGGCTTTTCCCACTCCTGCGAGCATTCTGTGGCTTGAGATGTGTTACTCCAGGCTGCCTATCTTCACAGCGCTGTCCCTTCTACATTCTGTGCTCAGTCTCTCCTGGATAGACACATGTGGATCATTTAGAGTCCATCTGGACATCCATAATTGTCCTCATTTCAAGATTATTGATTAAAAATCTTATAAAAGATAGCATTTTCAGGATTCAGGCCATAAAACCTGATACTTTGAGCATCATCATTCAGTTGACATCAGGGTAATTTAAACAAGAATGCTGGGTGGATGGAAGGGTGTCATCATGGAGTTGGGTATTTATATGTCACAAATTTTGAAAGTGTCAGTTTTGGAAGTGAAACAGTTTCAGAGGGTGGTAATCAGCGATAGGACTGTAAAGCTAGTATTTAAGGTAAAAAGAGAAATTTCTCCAGCAATAGAATAGTGTGTGGGTGTCAACAAAGACCCCCAAACCACATTAGATAGAAGTCAGTTGTCAAAATCTTTAGAGAATGGGGAAAAGTAATTAGATAGTAGAAGAGTAATTAGAGATATTGTTTGGGGTGGAATTAAACAATAAAAATGGAAGATAAATTATCTGGAAGCTGTTTTGAACCTATACTATTCTCTTTAGCTTTCCATACTGCTTACCCCATTATAACTTAGCATATAATCACATTGTGATGGGGGAGGGGTTTATAAGTGAAATAACTACTGTACCTTGAAGTACATTGTTTTAATTTTAAATATTTTCATTCCATGTGTGTGTGTGCATACATCTGTATAAGTGTATCAGCACATGTGTGTACAGGTGCCTATAGAGGTCAGAAGAAGGCACAAGATCTAATGGAGTGGAGTTACAGATAGTTGTGAATTGCCTGGTGTGGGTGCTGGGATGTGAACTCAGGTCCTTATGGCTGAGCAGCAAGTGTTCTTAACTGCTGTGCCATCACACCATTATTTCACATGTATCATTGTGCAAACTTCATTTTAGAATAAACTTTTGAAATTGGTTCATTTTGTCTTTCTTTTACTGACCTCAGAAATTACTTGGCTGATGAACATGAGTTGCTTCTTAAAGATTTACTCTCTTAAAACTCCTCCTTCTCAATTACACATCAACAAACCATGAGCTCATTAGAACAAAAGGTACTGTTGAGTTCCCTTCTCTTGAACCTTGTGAATTCTACTAAACATACTCTCTTCTGGGTGGCAGCTCTACTTAGTTAGACTAAACAGGGGAAATAGCTTACCCAGTTTGTCCCTCATACCCTTATTTGGTCACTTCTCTTAGCCATCATCTCTTCCTACTTGAGCTAACCCAGGCTTCTAGTACCTGCCAAGCACATTCAGCAAGTGGGGATCAGTTATACAGACCTGATTGATAAATTAGAGCCCGGGGCCAGCAGAACAAATGAATGCAGCTTCTACACTCCTCCTGGGAGAGGAAGGAGTTCTCAGGTTAAGGGATGGAGAGGGAGGAGTTCTTAGGTTAGGGAATGGAGAGGAAGCATCAAGAACCTGGGATCCGGATTATTGTTCCCTCGTCTGTTCTCCTCTACTGTTGACACTGTCTCCTGTTTGTCTGCAGTCTGAGGAACCTCAGTTTTGAGTCCTAGAATCCTTAAATTTTCAGAGATCTTCCTCATGATCTGGATGCATATCTTAAACACCCCACTTGGAGGTTACACAGCACACCCCAAAAGCACTCTCCACTCTCCAGCTACACTCCTAGGTGAAGACATTTGACAATACCATGGAAGTCTAAACAGCTAACATTAGGAATGACCTAAGCCCAGAGGTAATTTAAAACCTCCTAATGACTGCATTAAAAAGCACAAAGAAATAGGTAAATTGGTAAATAGGAAATAGGTAAATGATGTATTACTCAAAATAACATATCCAAGTATCAATTAATCATTTTTCCAATATAAAAATTATGAAAATTATTTTACAATCTCTTCTTCAAAATCTGTCATGTATTTAATTCTTAAGAGTATATCTCCATGTGGACTCATCACAATGCAGTGCTACATGGCTACACATGGCAAGTGGCCACAGACTAGAATACTTTTATACTTTGGCTGATCAGACGATGAGCTACTGAATATTCTGGTGTTTGGGATACATCTAAGTCCAGTGACATCATTGCCTATGGGCAGGGCCTGAAAAGCAAATATGCTAATTATCAACCTCAGAAAGGACTCCTATCATGTGGAGAAGAGCAAATATCTTCATATCATCACCATGACAAACATCAGAAACAGGAGTCAAATGACCTCTGCCCATTGTATTCTAGGCTACTGTTCAGGTACATCATGGATTGCTTACTTGTTTGACTAAGTTTGGGGGGACAGATCACACACACACACACACACACACACACACACACCTGTCATGCGAAG
This sequence comes from Peromyscus eremicus, assembly GCF_949786415.1. Lineage (NCBI taxonomy): Eukaryota > Metazoa > Chordata > Mammalia > Rodentia > Cricetidae > Peromyscus > Peromyscus eremicus. The sequence continues at coordinate 6,799,003 of NC_081425.1, read as the reverse complement.
CATGTTTATTACTTGCAGATAGGTAGATCAAACATACACACACCCCTATCATGCAAAGCATGTTTTATTACTTGAAGATAGGTCGCTAGAAGCCTAGGATCCACTGTGACCCAGTGGCCGAAGGTTCCAGAGAGCTGCTCAGGAGAACGGAGTCTTTACTACTACGGCCAGCTTGTAACACTGTAGCAGCACAGGCGAGGGCCTTGCACAGGGGGCAATCTCATTAACGTATGTTCTGTCCTCTGAGGCTCACTGTTGCTTAGGGGTAGTTTTGGTCCTTTGTCATAAAATGTTTACCAATTAGACCTGTAATTCCAGGAATCTAATGAAACGATGCAAGAAAACAGCTAAAAAAGAAAAAAAAATTGAAAGAAGCAACACAGAGCCAGAAGGGGACAAAATCAAGTGAGATTTTGGTTGGTCTTTCTCTCACAGCCTTCCCTAATAGATGATGACTGGCTGCTGTGGGATGTCCTTCTGTACGCTGTGAATGTTGCTCTCATTGGTAGATAATAAAGCTGTTTAGCCAATGGCTAGGTAGAATAAGGTTAGGCAATACAATCAAACTGAAGACAGAGATGAAGAAGGGCAGAGTTGGATGAGATGCCAGCCAGCTGCCAGCTAGCCGCCGAGGAAGTAAGACATGTAAAAAATGAGGTAACAAGTCACAAACCATGTGACAAAGCATAGATAAGAAATGTGGGTTAATTTAAATGTAAGAGTTAGCTAGTAATAAGCCTGAGCCACCAGCCAAGCATTTATAGTTAATATAAGCCTCTGTGTAATAACTTGGGAAGTGACTGTGGGATGGGGCAGAACAGAGAAAAGCCTCCATTTACAACTGGCCATGGCCTTGAAATAGATGTATGTGTTCAGGAAAGAATACCTTCCACATTTCACATCTCAAATTGGCCTCTGCTGGCCCTGAAGGACATTGACAGCAACCTAACATGGTGTGTGAGTCCACCCTCTAATCCCAAACAGCCATCAGATTTGCTTATCTACATCCAAAACAGTCTATGACCATGGCACCAGAGAGTAAGGTCTGCATAGGATCTGTGTACAGGTCTGAGCCAGTGGCACCAGGGGGTAAGGTCTGCATAGGATCTGTGTACAGGTCTGAGCCAGTGGCAAGGCAGAAGCCAGAAAGGCCCTTCGGGCTATTTTTCTTATCCTCAGCCTTTACCCTTCTTGAAGAGTTGATGGTCTATTCTCTTCAGCACTCCTTGGAATGGGAGTTCCCCATGTGTTTATGCAACCAGTGCATTACCTGGCTGGACTGTGAACTTCTACCACAGGTCCTCCATGTTCCTTCTGAGAGTTTTTCTTCCATGTTGGAATGCCCTTAATTTAAAGCACTTCAAACTGATGACCCCACACTAATTGAGGCATTTCTTTCCTTTCTTTTTTAAATTTATTTTTATTTTCAAGTGTGTGTGTGTGTGTGTGTGTGTGTGTGTGTGTGTGTGTGTGTTCATGCAAGTGCAGGTGCCTATCAAAGCCAGAGGTGTTGATCTCCCTGGAACCAGAGTTATAGTCAGTTGTGAGCCACCTGATGTGGATGGTGGAATCCAACGCGGGTCCACTACAAGAGCTGTATATGCTTATGCACTCTTAATGGTTGAGCCTTCTCTCTGGCCATGTTTCTTCAAGTCTTTCTTCTCTATGCTTCCCTACATCCTGTAGGTAGGTAGCAAGAATGCCAACTGAATTAAATCAAACAAACTAGATAAACTAAATTAAAATATGTAAATAGAAGGAATGGAAGCAACAGATGTTGCTGTGACTAGTTGGTCACTTCTCCAGCACAGAACTTTCCCTGGGTTCACCATATCACCTGATCTTTCTCTGAAGCTGGATATATCTAGTGAATGTGTGCTGGCTTACCTGCCCTCAGCTTATAGAATTATTGAAGGAATAAAAAATTCATACAATGGTCTGTTCAATGACTGATATGCAAGAAGAAGCTATTTGTTATCAAGATAGATGTTAGGGCAACAACAACAGCTTCTAGTACCAGAATCCACAGTGATCTGTAGAAGTTGTTTTCTTAATGTCATAGAGTACAGCATGCTATGTGTGTTCTGGACCTATTTGCAGACATGTGTGCTATGTGAAAACATGGTTAAGGAGCAGTATGGAAGAGCTCTTACTGTGACCTTTTTCTCTTCTGCTATTGATTCAAGATGAGCAATTTCTACTGTCAGTCATGATGTGAAGAATGGAGACTAAAACTTGTAGGCTCTCGACTCTTCAGACAAAGAAGGGATGAATTAAAACTGAGCTGATGGCTTATGAGAGTTTTACATTAAAAAAGTCAACACAGCAGAGGTGCAGACTCTACTGTTGTTCAAAAGCAGTGCACCCTTTGATATGGGTTGACAGAAATCTACTAAGGAGACACTCTTTTGTAGCTTACATCAAAAGTCGGGTGTGAGGCTCAAAAGCCATTGGAGCTCCATTCTTGGAATAATGGTTTTCATTTCTAAACTTTAAAGTTTGAAATAACTTTAGATTTGCAGAAAATTTCCCCTCCAAAAGAAAGCAGTAAAATGTAGAAAGAATTCCTGTCTACTTTTCAATCCCCATTTCCCTTATGTCAATATTTTACATAACCATGGTATTACTACCAAACCTTGGAATTAAGATTGACCCAATGATACAGTTCATCTAGGGATTTTGTTTGAATCCCGTCAACTTTCCTTTTAATGTCTCTTCTGGTTCCAGATTGCACTGAGTTGTTAGATCTCTGAATTTCCTCTCGTCTTTGTAGCCTGTAGTCTTTTATTTTTTTCTATGACTCTGATACCATTGAAGAATACTGACCATTCCCATTGTCTATTGTCCAGATAAACGGTGTTCCAAGAGCACTTGATGGTATGACAGTAGTAAAATTCTAGTATCTGTCTGGTGCTTTCTCACAAATTAATGGATATTGAGTATTTTTAGCCAAGACATAGTGTGGCATTGTGCTCTCTTAGTGCATGGTATCAGGTCATATATGATATTACAACATTGAATTCTGTTATTGGTTGTGTTAATCACTTGTTTAAGGTAGTGTTTGATAGTTCCCCCCCCCCATTTTAAAAAACCGTCTTTCCCCTTCCAGTGGACAAGTGTCTTCTAAGAAGGCATTTTGAGGCGGAACAACTGTAATGTGTGCCATCGTACAATGATGATTACTGCAGAATTTGTCCGCAGTCTCTGTATTTATTAATTACATTCTGTAATTCCTCCGTGCTTACCTATAATTTCTTAATATCCGTTTAGACCGTGGAGTATTTGTTTTGTTGTCTGGTTTCTAATCTGTTACTATCATTATTTATTTTATTGCTCATATTGTTTCAGATTTGGCCATGAGGGCTTCCTTCAGGCTGTTCCTATCCCACTGGGATTGTCTCATGAATTTCACTCCTTATCTTCTGAAACCACAAGATATTTCCAATCCCGCTCCCCCTAATCAGCCAATCACTGCAAAAATGTCAGAGACCCACTCGTTCTCACAGTCAGGGGTCCCATAAAAATACTGAGCTGTAATATACACAGAGGACCTATACAGACCCAGGGAGGTCTGTGCCTGCTGCTTTGGTCTCTGTGAGCTCAGATGAGCCTGGCTTAGTTGACTCAGAGGGCCTTGTTCTCCTGATGTCCTCCATCCCCTCTGACTCTTTTAGGGTCTTTCTATCATCTCTCTCTTATCTCTTTATTTCTTGTCTTACTTCTATCTAGATGTACCTCTTCTGTGTATTCTTAATTTTCCCCTTATAGCTTATATACCCCAGCAAAATCTTTCAAGCAGTATAAAAATTACAATGTGGTTACATTCTATTTTTTTAAGTGAATGATTACAATGAGTACAAGTAAAAACCATCATGTTTTCCATGTCCCTTAAATGATTAAAAATTTTTAAGTTTTAATTTTTAATTAATTTAATTAAACATTAATTTAGTGTTTAATTTTTTAAATGTATTACAGGTGAAAAACAAATTATCTCCAAGAACCCTCATGCATTCATGTTCAAACAACTTGTTAGAGATGAACAGAGTATAAGCAAGCAATGTATTCTTCTCAGCCAGTTCTTTTACTGGCAAGCTGCATTTTGTGGTTACAAAGAAAGGATCAACCACTTTATTATTTACCTCAAAAAGTAATCTTATAAAAAAAGTCTTAAAAGAATCACAAATCTAAACTTTTATATATGAAAAACAATCAGTCATCTCTACTTTAAATCCTCAGGGTGCATACCCACTCATCAACAGTTTTTATATCAAGAAGCTGAGGGCAGAAATGGGTACAAGTAATTAATCATCATCTTTGATCACCAACCCATCCTACCATGAAAGGTACATCAGCCAGCAGTAGCCAGGCTGCCATTGTTTTGTTCCCTGATCTCAATGAGTTTCTCATTCAACTATTAAGAATATGTCTTTCTAACCTTTAAATTGTTCCCCAAGATTTTCTACCTCAAAGTCATTAACAAAAACATCTTAACCTAATCTTAATAACAATGTACATGTCTAAATTCTTTCTAAGGGTGATGGTTGAATCATTAATCTTCTCCAGCAGCAATGCTTGGAAAAAGTCAATCACTATTATTGTAAACACCAGTAACACTGCCCACTGAAGGTCTAGAAACTCCCTGAGAGTTTTCATACAACCCATAGATTATGAGGAATGTGGTGACCACAAAGGCAACAATCAGAGCTATGATCAACAACAGCATGAAGTCTCAGGACATATAGTCCTCGGGCTTTGCCTCTCCAAGGCTCACTCAGGTGTAGCCTTGCCAACCACCCAGCCATGTTCCATGAGTTCCAATGCTGCCTCTTGGTCCCCTTGAATGATCCCTAACACCACCATATTGATTTCCATAGTGGCTGTACAAGTTTGCACTGTGACCAGCAATGGAGGAGTATTCCTCTTGCTCCACATCCTCCATAGCATGAGTTGTCACTTGTCTTATTGATCTTTGCCATTCTGACAGGTGTAAGATGGAATCTCAAAGTAGTTTTGATTTGCATTTCCCTGATGGCTAAGGATATTGAACATTTTTTAAAGTGTTTCTCAGCCATTTGAGATTCCTCTGTTGAGAATTTGGAATGAGAATATCCTAAATTGACACTTGTGTCCTGTTGGAGATGTCTTTCTGTATGCTGTGAATGTGTTGCTCTGATTGATTGATTGATTGATTGATTGATTGATTGATTGATAAATAAAATGCTGATTGGCCAGTAGCCAGGCAGGAAGTATAGTATAGGCGGATAAGCAGAGAAGAGAATGCTGGGAAGTGGCAGGCTGAGTCAGGAGACACTGCCAGCTGCCGCCGCCATGAAAAGTAAAATGTAAAGTACTGGTAAGCCATGAGCCACATGGCAACTTATAGATTATTAGAAATGGGTTAATTTAAGATATAAGAACTAGATCACAAGAAGCCTGCCATGACCACACAGTTTATAAGTAATATAAGTCTCTGTGTGTTTACTTGGGTCTGAGTGGCTGTGGGACCCGGCAGGACTGGAGAAATCTCCAACTACAGTGCCCTTCCTCTCTCTTAGCTGTCAGGCTATTGAAACAATGGTTCCCAAGAAAGGGAATCTCACTCTGGGAGAAAACTGGAGCCTGGTGGCAGCCAGAGGAGGAATTTGTTTCCCTAGAAAGACATTTCACACAGTTCTGACAAGTCATCAGGCCACTTTGCTGTAGGGGGACTTGTCTGTCCAGGCCACCTGCTTCCAAATAATCACATAGAGACTTAATATTAAATACAAATGTTTGGTCGATGGCTCAGGCTTATTACTAATTAGCTCTTACAACTTAAATTAACCCATTTCTATTAATCTACACTCTGCCATGTGGGATTACCTCTCTTTCATCTCTCACCTCCTCTTTCCTCTCTGTCTGGCTGGTGACTCCTCTGACTCTGTCCTTCTTCCTAGTATCCTTAGTCTGGTTCTCCGGCCTAATCTTACCCTGTTCAGTATGGACCCATCAGCTTCTTTATGAAACCAATCACAGCAACATAAATTCACACAGTGTAAAGGAATACTGCACACCCAGCAGGACAGACTGGCACTGCAACAACAAAGAGTCTGTGGTGGATGGGACCACAGAGTGACTGGGACTGCTCAGCTACACATTCCTCTAACGCTCTGCTTAAACCTAAACCTCAACTCGGGACCCGAAAGATAGATTTGGGAGGTGGCAGTGTGTGTGTGTGTGTGTGTGTGTGTGTGTGTGTGTGTGTGTGTGTGTTGTGTGTGCTACTGGGTCTCTCTGTCCCTCTTCTCAGTGTGAGCACATTCCTTTTTCTGCTTTTCACTGCTATTTGTTTACTCAGTTGGCTTACTGAGGATGGATGGCTACACTCAGCCTACTAAGGGGACATTAGGACTTGGGTTCTGGCCCTGGTCACTCTGACAGCAGCGACAGTGTGGTATCCAGGACTGATGGGTCCAACCATAAGAATGCCATCCAACAAAGTTCTAGATCTGATGGCTTGGCATTGGCAGAAGATGGAATATTGAGTGTTCTGGGAGCTTCCAGGGCCTGTGACAGCCAACAGCTGCTCTTCAAAAGGGACTATCCTCCACCACAGCACACCTGCAGGAGGGCAGCACCTGTGTAAATGAATAACTCCACAAGAATAATTGAATGGATAATTGGGGGATTAGGTACAATGTTCGCCATGTCGTCATGTTTCTATTTGTGTTGGACTGTTAGGTTTTTAATTCCCTGAACTCAAAACTTTTATTTAGTTCTTTATCTCTCAGTTACAGCTGAAAGCTTTTCTTAAACTTGTTTTTCTAGAAAGCTCTTTAAACTTTACATTTTAAAAATAGAAGTCAAAACATGGCAAGTAGCTTGACAGATGGAAAGAATTCTCCTGTTACTAGGATATTTATTGACTAGCTACCATGTCATGTGTAGCTACAATCCTGGTTCACAAGTTCATGATCTAAATTAACCTCAGTCAGTGTCCTGACAGCTCAAGATCCCCAAAATGCCGCAACTTGTCTGTTAGATTAAAACAAGGCCATGGTTGGTTTTTGTTTTTGTTTTTGTCTTTTTTCAGGACTAACAAAGATTTTAGCACTACTGTTTGCCTCTTGTAATGTTGAAGAAAGTATAGAACCTGTTTTTCCTCCCCTCTTTGTTATTAGGCAAATGGGAAAAAAGTGATGCAGATATACACAAAAAGAGAAAATGCTGAAGATCTTTCGTGATGTTAAGTATACAAGCAGCTTTGTTGTTCTGAAAAGAGATGCTTATCAGCAGACAGCAACTCTCGACAGTGCGTGGCACAGGTTAGGTGGCATCAGACGCAGAAAGATCAGGACCCTCAATTTAGATTCTAGGAAAACTGTATTCTCTCGTTGGGAATACAATAAAGCAGCCGCAGCAAAGGAATGACACCCTGAGGTGAGCCACTATTTGAGCAGATGCATTATCACTGACAAACACACACTCAGTGTTTGATCTATGTTTTCTGGTCTGTACACAGGTCTTGATCTATAAGGGATAATAGTAACCAGTCAAAAGACAACCAACAAGCCGAGTGGTGGTGGTGCATGCCTTTAATCTCAGCACTCAGGAGGCAGAGGCAGACTGAACTCTGTGAGTTCAAGGCCAGCCTGGGCTACAGAGTGAGTTCCAGGAAAGGCGCAAAGCTACACAGAGAAACCTTGTCTTGGGAAGAAAAAAAAAAAAAAAGATAACCAACAAAAGAATACCTAGACCTGTAAGCATAAGCATGACTATATCAATCAGCTTTCCTTTACTATAACAAAACACATGGTAACTAACTTTTAGAGAAAAGTGTAAGATGAATTGCTAAACGGTCTAATTAATAAAAAAACCCAGAACCAGACATTGGGCTAAAAACTGAGAGATCAGGGAAGCAGAAAGAAGCCAGTCACGTTCTTACCACTAGAAATCCTCAGCCAAAGAGAGACCTACTTCCTGTGTAACCATGACTATATGCCTTTCTGTCATGTCAAGCTGCCCTCTTACTTCCTCTCTCCGCCCAGCTACATCACTTCCTGTCTGTCTGTACAGACCTCCAGAACTCCATGGTTAGTGCTGGGATTAAAGACTTGTGCCACCACTCCTGGCTCTGTTCCCAGTGTGGCCTTGAACTCACAGAGATCCAGACGAATCTCTGCCTCCCGAATGCTAGGATTAAAGGCATGTGCTACCATTACCTGACCTCTATGTCTAATATAGTGGCTGGCTTTTTCCTCTGATACTCAGATAAGCTTTACTGGGGTACACAAAGAAAATATCACCACAGAGCAGGTTTGTTTTGGCTTACAGTTTGAAGGTTCCAGATGAAATCAAGTGGATCTCTTCCTTTGAGGGCTGTGGTAGAGGTGCTGGGTGTCAGTCTCAGGGATTTATGTCAGAGAAAGCTGTGCAAATCATAGCCAGGAAGCTGAAGCAGAGGAAGCATCCAGGTACTCATAAGCCCCATCAGAATGGTATCCTTCAGCTAAGGTTGTTTTGCCCCATCTCTTAGAGCTTCTACTATCTCACCATGGAACCCACCTGGGTGCAAAGATTTTAACACATAGGCCTTTGGAGGATAGGCAGCATCCAAACCACAGCAGGTGCACAGTGGAGGTTGGAGGGCTGGGAGTCGGTGATGATGGAAGAGAGAAGTGTTCAGAAAAGTTCTTTCTGAGCAGGTAATGCTGGCCCAGGGCTACAGGCTAAGTGCTTTCATGGGAAGTTCTCACTTATTTTTCTCTACTCTACAAATGAGGAAATGGCAAGGAAGAGAGCTGTAGATCTTAAGGAAATTGTGAAGGCACTAAGTGAAGGCTGAGCTCAGGCCTAGGTTGCCTTCCTGTAGAATCTCTGCTCTTGACCTCTTCTCATGCCATCTGTGTGCACATGGCTGTGACATGTTATTTTCCACCTCCCTTCTGCCTCCTCTGGATCACACCTCCCCAACATCAGCTTTAGTGAAAAAAGTAAATGATGTTGGTTCATCATCGTCTTTACTGCAACATAAGAGTCCAGGGAATATTAGATAAGTACATGATAGATGATTGATAGATACATACATACATAGATACATACATAGATAGATAGATGATAGATAGATAGATAGATAGATAGATAGATAGATATTCATTGACAAATACTGCATGCTAAGAACAAAGGTGGTCTCCACAAAACAGCTAAGAGGAGAGTTGTCTTTCATTTTACAGCATCTTTTCTGATGGAATTTTCACCACGTACTTCAATTGTCAATTCTAAAAATGTAAATTTTTAAAACTAATTTTTAAAAATTTTCTAACTCTCAGATGTGAGAATGTACTCTCTAAACTGAAAGACAGTAACTGAAGAAGATAGGCAGGTAGGAGGAAGAAACAGGGGAGAAATTGTGGGTTGGAAGCTCTGCTGTGGGAGGCAAAGGTGAACCGGTGTGTGAAGCCCACAGAGGCTTCCTAGTGAGACCCCACTCAGGGTCAGAGAATCTGGGCCAGCTTTACCCAGCAGGGCTGCATAGTGGGATGATTTGGCCATGAGTGTGGTTACCGGGTGTTTTGAAGGGTCTACACTTGGCTGTACATTGTGCTTTGATCTTGAAAGGGGGAGGTCTTTTGCCTCTCTCCTGGGCAATGGATAAAAATCCCTTTGGAATAAGTCTCAAGGCAGCTAGGTATTGATTGACCCAGGGCCCTCCTGAAGCTATCCTGTGTCTCTGTCTTTCTTATCATCTCTTTCTATCTTTCTATCTAATACTTCCTCATTCCTCTCTCCTCCCCCCAAGAACCCTTCAACAGGTTGGAGCTGGACTCCGACAGACTCCCACACCAATGCTCTATTCATGTGATCTTTCTCTGAAATTGGGGTGTCACTAAAGGGCCAACAAAAGGACAGAATCAACAGGTACATATTCTGTAAAAGTAAAATATGTCCCTTCCCTCCCTTGTCATGGAATTCCTTATCTTTGTCCCCTTATTTATGCCACAGCAACAAAATTTGCTGGTGTGGGCTGGCACATGATGTTGTAAGAGCCAAAGTTACATTTTAACTTTTGTTTTTTTTTTTTTTTTTTTACTATGCCATAGAGATTCATGAAACAAAACTGTCTCTGATCTGCAAGCCCCTTTCCTGAGGAAAAATAGTTCCTGAAATGCTGCAGGCTATTGTTTATGGGAAATAACAAGTCACATGTTTTCACTCCCCTAAACTAGTTTGTTTTATGAAGGCCTAGACTTGACTTTACAGGCTCCATCTTAGGGACAGGGCCACCATCTCAGACCACCTGCTATTCTCAGTTCCAGGAAGGACCTCAAGAATGTGCCATGACAACTGAAACAGATACAGGGCAGCATCCTCCTACAGACATCCTGTCTGCAGTTCATGGCCCTTGAAGATATCTAGATGATCCTGCTGAGCAGTCCAGATAATCCTGTTCAGTGGGTTGTGGTTCCCCACAAAAGTCAAACCCAATGGTTTCATATGTGATTTTGCGCCCAAAGTCTAGACCAATAGTTTCAAAAAATCACCTTGCCCCATATCCCTTCTACCCAATCCCAGGTTGCCAATTTCGGGCTTGTGGTTTTTCCCTATAAAAACTCTCTACACCTGGGCTCGTGGCCACCGCCACATTTCCTTCCATCTGTCGTGAGGTGGCCCAGGTTGAACCTGAATAAAAGGGTCCTTATGTGCTTGCATCAGAAACCGGCTCCTTGGTGGTCTCGGGGGATTTCGTGAAACAGTTTGACCCATCTGCACCAGATGTGCTTGATCACATGTGGGTGAGAGGTTCACAGGTAGGAAATACCTCAGGATGTATGCTTGCCCCTGATTGGACGTGATAGGAAATACTTAAGCCGATGCAATTGTGATTCAGGGCCATTTTTGTGGGGGAACCACAAATAGATAGACCTAGCCAGAGCCTATCCACCTGGCCAGTATTTAATTAAAGCTTGCTTCAAATTTGGCTTTAAATTGTGGTAGTAGTCTTATTCTTGACTGGTGAGATTAACAATGTCTCCAGGGACAAAGCAGCCAGTGATTTTTATCTTACATGACAAAGAACCCCTTAAAACATGAGAGAAGCAACTTCTTTAAAAATGCTGTTCTCATGACTAGTGGAAAATTACTGGACCCTGCACAGTTCCAGCAAGCTTGTAAGAGGGTTACTCCTACCTCTGATGTGGGACAGACTAATCCCTCCCTCTGTCCGAGCTGTCTCCTTTGTAAACACTCTCCCTCTCTTCTTGAAAAATAGCCTCCATTAAAGCTAAATCGTTTGCCTGGGTGTCCTTTGCTCTGTCTCAGTTTTTAATTCTCTTATTACTGGAAGTTCCCATGTGTCTCCTCGATCACCAACCTTTGAAAGACTAGTTTAAACACAAAACAAAAACAAAGAGAAATCCCTGAAATAAATAAATGCAACACCAAACACAAAGGCATCTACACACAGATGAGGAAATGTTATCAAGTTCACAGTCTGCTTTGTGATGGGAAAAGGGCAATTTTTGTCATGGCATCTTATCTCCAATGGTATCTTCAGGAGATCTGTTTTGGTGGGGTTCAGGTCCCAAAGAGGAGGTGTGGAGTCCCCAGAGTAGGAGGAGACTCTGATGGCTGCCTTCAAATTTATTGAACAAAGAATACACCTTCTATACTCCACAGCTGCACATAGGATTAAATAAGAAAAAGGAGGCATGTGAGCTGGGGTGCGGCCTGAGATCAGGGATAAGGAATCTATCGACCTTGACAAGTTAACAGGCACCAGTCACATGTTAATGGAAGGGCCACAAGTTTCTCTTGCCAGAGATAAAAATTTCTCCTTTTTTAGCAAGCAGGAACTTTCTATAAGCCCCTGAGGGAATGGGGAATTTTGTCTAAATTCCTGACTTTGGGAAAATGACTTTCTTGGGGGAATCAGTCACTCCATTATAGAATATTGCAGTTTTTTTGTGTGGCTTAGTAAATCCAAATAGCTAAAACTTTGAGTGTGCAAAGATGAAGATAGACAAACATTACTGTGAACCTAAGTAAACCTCAGGAATTTATAAGCCTGATTATAAATTATATCTTATTTATCAAGCATATGTTACTTATCTAAATTTTCTAGCAGATTGATGTTAACTCATATGGGAGTAGGCAGAGTTATCACACTCTATGGTTCCACAGTGGTGGGGATTTTTTTTCCAAAGAATTGTTGTGTTTAAAGAGGCTACCATCGTACACATTTTCATCCTTCACCAAAGCCCACACAAAATATTCCAAAGGGAAGACATAATAGTAAGAACCATTAAAAATTAAAGTAAAAGGGTGCTGGAGAAATGTGATTGCAAAGTCGAAATGCCAGAACTTTGTCAAGCAGCAATGGTCACCATGCGGTCCATGCCAAGCATCACCTATCTTCAGACATCAACAGTGAACATAGATAGAAATTGTTTGGTTTCCCCTATTATAGAGACTAATCACACAGAATGGCCCTGCGAAGAATCCTTTTGATTTTCATCAGGATACAAAATGTGTGTGTGTGTGTGTGTGTGTGTGTGTGTGTGTGTGTGTGTTGTTATGCCCAGATTTCGGGGACCCCCAAAAGACCACCATAGACCCCGAATCCCGCATGTAAAAGCAAAGAGCCTGTATTTCAAGCTTTAGGGCTCGGTCCCTCTGTCTGTCCAATGCAGTGGTGACGGCAGAGGGGCTCAGATTTGAGCTCCACTGCCTGGACATCCCTTCAGAATTCTGGGTCGATGTCAGCCTTAAGTTCCTGCATTGGTTTCCCTTGGTGATAGACTCTAAATAACTTGCAAGCCAAATAAACATATTCCTCTCCACATTTTATATGGTCAATGTTTTATCAAATTAATACAACAGCATATGGTAGTACTTAGCATTAAGACCTAATGCAATAATAAGAGTCATTCCAGTGAGCTGACACCATTTTCATCTCTTCAGTCTTTTCACATCCTGCTACCCCAGCCCTTCCCTTCCAGAACCATCAGCAAGAAAGACCACAAAGAGATCACACTTAAATTTTTTTTAAAATGCTATAAGATAGCAGTCCTGTTCAATATAGTCAAATATATTCAACCATAATTTTCTACCCAATTTTAAACACATATTCTGTTGAAAACTGGGTCATCTACTTCATACCCATTCAGTGTGACATTTCAAAATGAATCTCCTCTTCTTTAACCTGTATAACCTCTTTAGGCTGATGTGGTGACTTGAATAGGAATGGCCCCCCATAGTCTCATGTGTTTGAATGCTTGGCTCCTAAGGAGTGGCACTATTAGGTGGTATGGCCTTGTTGGAGTAGGTGTGGCCTTGTCAGAGGAAGTGTGTCACTGTAGGGGCAGGCTTTGAGATCTCCTATGCTCAGCTATGCCCAGTATGGCACACAGTTTCCTGCTGCCTCTGGGTTAAGACACAGAACTCTCAGCTCCTTCTCCAGCACCGTGTCTGCCTATGCACTGCTGTTTCCTGTCACAACGATAATGCACTGAACCTCTGAAACTGTAAGCCGGCCCCAGTTAAATGCTTCCCTTTATAAGAGTTGCTGTAGTCATGGTGTCTCTTCACAGCAATAAAACCCTAGCTAAGAGAGCTGAATTAGTCAAACCTGAATAAAATCCTCCATGTGATAAAGATACCCATTTATGGGTGAACGTGCCACAGACACTTATTCTCTGCACTAGGGCCAATTATGTGTTTCTACATTTCCCACCACTCAGTACCCAAAAAAGCTTCTCTGATGGGGACTGAGAGCTGCACTAATCTTTGGTTACAGAGATGTGATTTAGAAGGTAGTTGGCTACTCTGCTCATTTAGCAAAATAATAGCGGTAGGTTCACTCTGGAGGCCTGCAAGGCTCCCCAGCTATGGGTGTTTGATCAAATTTCTCTATCCTAGGCATGTGTTTCCTCCTGCGAGTCAGACATTAGATCCAATCAGAAAACAGTTGGTTGCCCACCACTATTGTACCCATGTATGTCTTGCCAGATTGGTCCTTCTTACGGAAGAATGTGTAGGAAGACTGCAGGAACCACGAGCTGGGGGGATTCTGAAGGTGATAGGACCAATGGACTCATAAAGCTGCAGCACTGGCAGTTGCTTACTCATGATCAAGCCAGCCAAGACTCCGTGGTGTATGTAATAGAAGCACTACTTTACTTGTTTGCCTCAGGCTTGTGTCTCATGCTGGCTTTTCTCAAGAGCAAGCAAAGCACTTGTAACTTGCATTCATTTATTTATTTACTCAGCTCTGTTTTCAACTTTGGAGGACTGTTGACAAGCAAAATGAGATTATGCACAAAGAGCATTCAGCAGCATGCTTGGAAACTAGAGAGGACCCTATAACTGGTGACAATCGTTGTTCTTGGTGCTTTGAACTGGGGTACGTCCAGGATGGGTTTGCTCACTGTGCTGTGTATAATATACCGGGGCCTATGTACCATGCTTTAGACTGTTCACACTAACATTGGAATGTGTGGTACTAATTTGGTTGGACCTCAGTTCTTACTTGGCATTCTGATGTCACTCCCTGGACCACCTACTGGCCTTCTTCCAAATTGCAGTCTCCAACAGCTATCTACAAACACTGTTTAGAGACCCCTCAGTGAGGAACTCATAGCAGGGCAATCCACTGTCACAACATGTATTAAAGATGATGCTGGGAGATCCATGTCGACTTATAAATTGAGACAAATTCAAGTAATTGTATTTCTGGTCAAGTTTTAAACATTAAACAAATTGAGATATGATAATATTATAGCATGATCCATTGAAAAGGTGAAAGGTCCTAGGCTAATAAAAAGGGCATGATACATGTATATATTCATTGGTAAAAGGCTATAATTAAATATTCAATGCTCATCTAGTTTTACTGCGTGTAACAATTATAATAGCTTCTTTTTTTATCATAATTCTGGCCTGAAGTGATTAGAGTATACAGAACAATTAAGAAAGAAATATTTACTCTTTGGACATTCTACAGCTGCCCCAGCTTTCTCTCCAAACAGTTCTCTGAGGAGCTGTGAGGAGACTCCCCTTCCTCTCATCAACCCCTCAAAGCATGAGGAGACAGTCACAACCTAGGAGCTAACAGAAGGACAGGACTGAGCACCCACTCTCACGAATATTTAATGATGCTGGAGTGCATCCCTCTGAAAGCATGCCTTTTGTAAAGTAAGGGCCTAGTCTCCGGTTCACCCTTTACCCTCCAGTCCTTAGACACAAACGCTGTCCGGAGAGCTTCAGCAGGGCTTCCAGGAAAACACCCCACTCCTAGGAGGTGACATCTCATAGTTTGATCTATGAGAGGACGCAGCACCTCAGGGGAAAAACAATAAAAGTTATCAGGCTACAGTTTCAGACTTTGGTTTTTATGGGAAAATACATACGGAGAGACTAAAATTAGAAGTGGACGATGGCCAGACCATATATAACATCAGAATTCTGAAGGGAATGTCCAGCCCAGTGGAGCTCAAATCTGAGTTACATGGGACCCACCTGGGAGGGAGGGTGTTTATTCCTCTTGTGCTGGGCTCCATTGAGCAGCCTGGTGTAGGGCATTTCGAACTAACTCCAGAGTGATGCCGACAGGCTGGGCTTCTCCCAGGACACACTTCCAGAAGCACGTGTGCTTAGTTAAATGTCAGGCGCTATAAAGCTACCACGCCTTTAGCACTAGGCAAGTGAACCTGCCTGGGCCACCCCAGCGCCTGCTTTCTTGCATCTCTAGCAAAATCCCGATGAGAGCCACCTGGGTGCGCACTAGAGCAGCATTAAAATGTGGGGAGTCGAATGAGATTTGGGCATGTCTTCCTCGCCCCCAGGGCAGACCTGGCTTGTTCCCCAACAGGAGAGGACGCTGCTTTCTCACGCCAGAGATCCCCGACGGCCCGCGGTCCCAGACTCCCACCCTGGGCCACCTCCCCAGTCTAGTGCCGCAGAGACGCCTTGTGGGGCAGGGCTCCGCGTTGCGCACGCGCAGCAGCGCCTCCGACGACACCCGGAAGTGGCAAGTGGTTTGCGGCGTGCCTGTGGCCGCGGGTGGTCGAGAAAGCCACGCATGTCCCTCTACAACCCTACTTCTGCGCGTTTGAGACGAATTCGTGGAAAGCCTTTGGATGGACGGATATTAGGAAGCTGAATCTTGTCAGATTAAAATTAAAAGCTAGCTGCCGAAACCCGGGATCGAACCAGGGACCTTTAGATCTTCAGTCTAACGCTCTCCCAACTGAGCTATTTCGGCGGCGTGCTTGCTTCCCCTCGAGTATACTATCCCTGAGTACTTCATGTTTACTTGTCCCGCCTGTGTTCCGTCAATAATTAACCTCAGTTCCGCATTTTTCTTTGCTTTATTCAAGTCGTGATCCTTCCGTCTCACTTTTCCCAACCAAGAAGAGAAGAGAAGCACGGTCCTGGTCCCTTCCAGAGACCAGCTCGGCGCGCGGCCGAGCACAGGGACAAGCGGGGGTGCGGGTTCCCGTCATCCAGGATTGGGGCCCCTAGGTAAACGCGTTACACACTTGCCGAAGTGTTTCAGATCCGGCTGGCTGTCAGTGTTTGCTATTGGGCGACCGAGCGGTTGGGTCCCTGGAGGCCGGAGTCCTCTGGCCAGCCCCAGGTGCGGCGTTTGCAGAGTCCCTGCGACCCGCGTCCTGGAAAGGCCATACCTCGGTTACAAACTCTGCCTGGAACCTGTTTGGCAAACGCTGGGGCAGTTCGTGAACGATGATTCAGTGTTCCTATGCGAGTCACGCAGGTTTCTGAAGCACTCGCTACGTGCGTTCCGCAATGCCAGGCATCTTAGTGAAGCTCTGTCTGTTTTCTTTTTCTCTCCAATTAAATAGTACTAATCTCAAGGCAATTGACTTTCTCTTACCACCCACTTTCGAGACCTTTTCATTTACCTGGGAGCATCGCAATCAGTTTGGATTGATGAACGGATTAAAATGTGAAAGAAAAATGAAAAATAAGGAGTGCTTGCGACCTTCATTGGGTCGCCGACGTCTTCCTTCTACAACTAGGCTCTGAGCTCCCTGACTGCATAAACCAATAAACAGAGAGCAACCAAATCCAGGCAACTAAAAAGTTCGAGAATTAAGAGGTCGGTGGATAAGGAGAAAGGATGTGGAGATGAGATTGAAATGCCTAGAATGGAAGGGGAAGATAGGAAAAACATTTCCTTTCACATTCTCCCCAAAGCACTCCAGCAAAGACTTGATTATTTTCTGTGACTCTTTGGGCAACCAGCCGCTGTTGTTTTCGGTGGCCGCCTGCCTGCCGGGACTAAACGGTGCTGCAACCCGATCTCCGGCTCTCACCATCTTTTCACCCCTTCTTCCATCATGACTTGGGGAGGTGTGGTAGTGGTTTGAATGAGCAATGTCCCTCATAGTCTGAACATTAGACCCCAGTGGTGCCGTTTAGGGAGGTTTAGAAGGTGCAGCCTTCTTGGAGGCAGTATGTCACTCAGGATCCTTAGAGCTTCTCCCGGGCACTTGGGGTCGCCAGCCTCCCCTGCTAAATTCACATTCCAGATTCTGAGTCTTGTTTGACGGACGGAGCTCTGCTATCTTCAGCATACCAGGCTGGTACAGGTGCTGGGAACACAGGAAGCTGATCAAGGGGATACATTGTTGCAGAGTTTGAGAAAAAACTTCGGTTCACTGGCAAGAGATGAACCATCATGGCAAACATGGAGGGTCAGGTGAAGGAGCTGAGATGCGAAGTAAGGATAAGGATGAGGATGGGGATTCTAACCGGAAAAGAAACTTTTTGTAGCCTACACTCCTGTCTTCCCAGTTAGCCCAAGGATTTTGACTAACTCCAATCTAATTGCTTATGATAACTATGAAAACTGAGAACTAGCCAGCAGATCTAAGAATAATACAACTAAAGAAAATGTGTTGTATCTAGGCCTGATAAACTTTCCAACTGCTGTCCATTGATTATCTGTTCTTTTTTTTTTTTTTTAATTTATTTATTGTGTATGCAGTGTTCTGCCTGCATGTTTGCCCGCAGGCCAGATGAGGGCACCAGATACCATTATAGATGGTTGTGAGCCACCATGTGGTTGCTGGGAATTGAACTCAGGACCTCTGGAAGAGCAGCCAATGTTCTTAACCGCTGAGTCATTTCTCCAGCACAATTATCTGTTCTTAACTTTGTTTCTGGGACCCTGTACCACATACCAACAAAACCCCAAAAACACTTTATTTTCCTCTCATTTTAATATTTATCATAGGGAAGTTAAAAAAAAATGATGGGAGTATGTAAAAAGGATATAGGAGCAGTTTGAAAGGGCTCCTATTGGCCCAAGCTGGGACAACATGAATATCACGGAGGAGTAAAACACCAAGTCATGGGTACAATAGCTGGGCATAGTGGTAAGGCGGAGTGAAGGCTCCTTCATAGAGCTGAGTGAATTATGTCACGAGTTAAATGTTGTGGCCCCGGAAATTGCCATTTTCCAGGCATGATAGTAAAGACTCATTCAGTGAACGAGTGGCTGGTGATGTAGCTCAGTTATGCATAAAACCTAGCCATGCATAAAACCCTGGGTTTGATCCCCAGCATTCCATGAAGCCATGTGTGCTGATACATATTTGTAATCCAAACATTCAGGATGTAGAGGCAGGAGAATCAGAAGTTCAAGATTAGCCTCAGCAAAATATCAAGTTCAAGGTCAGTATGGGAGACACGAGTCTCTGTTTCAGAAAAAGAAGGAACGAAAAGATGACGACAGAAGGGGGAATAAAGAGTCATCTGTGGATGTCCAGCCTCTGTGGGTAATGTTATATGAGGCCAGAAATACAAAGCCTCAGAGGTGCCCTCCATAGCTTGTTTAATGGTTGCAAGGGGGACAAGTAAAAGCTGTACCGTGAAGAAATCCAGCAATGCCTGGCTTGGTCTTGTTAAGATCAGCAATGAAGAGCATTGGGTTGTCATGTGCCCCAAGACCCACATGCTTGCATAGAATCAAGCCAGACATAAATCTGTTGGATTTCACCATGAGCAGCATCAAATAATTGCCAAGCAAAAGCCCTTCTAGAAGATACTAGAAAAAAGGCTGAGGACCTCCCCGCCCCCATACTATCACCACCACGTAAGGACATTAAAGAAACATGACAGCACTAGCTCTCGCACAAATGGAAAAGGAAGTGGTTGGGACAGTTGGTGAATCAGGCTGTTGACTTTCCTAAGGTTGGCAGCCATATTGAAGGGACCGCTGATCCTTGTTACTAGGAAATGCACAGGATCGTATTCGGGAGGATTAACTCTCAAATGGTTCAGAAAATAGACAAAAGAATAACAGTAACTCATAATATTTCATATGTGAATATACATATACATGTAGACATGAAAAGTTGAAAAAATACTAACAATTGGTATATCTGGGTAAAGTGTATACAATTTCTTTGGCTGATTTATAATTTTCCTGAGAACTAGAAACTCAGATTGAATTGTTCTTTTGGTTATTTTCAGTTAGAATCATTAATGCTAGAACTGAAAGACAACTTGGGTTTATTTAGCCCAATCTACACATTTTGTGTGTCCAAAAGCTGAGGCCCAGAAGAAACATTATACACATAACATGTTCAACCTTGCTGTATTAGTATGCTTGAGCAGCCACAACAAAACAGATTGTGTGGCTTACAAAGAGAAATTAATTTTCTCTTAGGTTGGGACTAGGAATCGAAGACCAGGACACCAGTTCTCTGGATTCCTGTTAATGGATGTCTTCCTTAGCCAGCAGCCACCTCTGTGCACACCCCTCCTCAGTCCGCTCCCATGCATGTGTGTGCATACACAGAGAAAGCTACCTCTTCAAATAAAGTCATACATCCTATGGGTTATGACTCCACTCTTAGGGCCTCTTTAGCCTTAATTTCGCCTTCATACCTCCTAAAAGCTTTATATCCAAATAGAACCACACTGAGGGGTGGGGGATACTGATGTATGAACTGAGGAAAGTTCATAATTCAGGCCACATGAGTTAGACAATTTGCTCAAACTGACAGCTGATTCCCAAAACGTGTTCTGTACCTTGAATCAAACACTTTTAATTTGTAAACTTTACTTACTTGTATTTTTGGTGTTGGAGGTTGAATCTATGGCCTAGAGTACACTAGGCAAGTGTTTACCAGCGAGATACAACCTCACTCCTTAGTTTTTTTTAAAGTTTCTTCCAAGTTAACTCAAGCTGGCCTTGACCTTGATGTGTTACACCATCCCCATGCCTCAGCTTCTCCTGTGTTGAGATTATAGATACATGCCACCACATCCAGCTACTGTTAATTTTTTAAAGACCTTATTTTAATTAAAAATGAAAGAGTCTAAAGAGTCCAAAGAGTCTAATTTTTAAAAGTAGAATCCAGCCGGGCGGTGGTGGTGCACGCCTTTAATCCCACCACTCGGGAGGCAGAGCCAGGCAGATCTCTGTGAGTTCGAGGCCAGTCTGGGCTACCAAGTGAGTTCCAGGAAAAGGCGCAAAGCTACACAGAGAAACCCTGTCTCGAAAAAAAAAAAAAAGTAGAATCCAGAGTTAGGCCCCAAGCCTGCTTTTAGATGTTTTCTTGTGTGTGTGTATGACTACGCATTTTGAAGTTTTCTGTGTGTAGAAAATAATACCTTCACTTGATGAATGCAAAATGATTTCTCCAAAGTTATATATTAAAGTTGTAACTGAGGGGAGAAACGCTAAAAAGTTAATAGATTGCAAATATCATCAGTGTGTTGAATCGATCTGAAAGAAGTTAATTTATTTAAAGCCATTAAACCACAGGTCGATGAAGACCTTATTGTTTTTTGTTTTGTTCAATCACACACATCAATATGAACCCTCTGGGTATACTTACTAGGCCAGAAACAATGAAGTAAATTATACTCAAGAACAACCTACCAAGCTGTTTGTATGCTCTAATCCAATCCTCCCATATCCATCCAACAAGATATAACTCACCTTTGTGGATTTTGTAGAATGCCTAAAGGCCAGAAAACTTGGATTCCAGAACTTGAGTGTTATAGCTTGGATACTCTTACGTACTTCTTATCTTAATTGCTTATGGCTCTCTTTTGATAAAGTGGGCCATCCTTCCAATTGTTTTCATGTCCCCATCTCCCCATCTGCTTGCCTCCACCTCCTACTATCCAGAGGTAAGGATAAAGCCTGATTATTCACCCAAAGACATAAAATAGAATAACCTTAGCACAAGAAAGTCCTAAATCCCTTATTAATTAAAATAAAAGGGGAGGGGAACCAGGGCTGGAGAGATGGCCCAGTGGTTAAGAGCTTGTACTGCTCATGCAGAGGACGGGAGTTCAGTCCCCAGCAACTGAAATATGTTTGCTTTTCAACTCTTCAGGTGCTCCAAGTCGCTGGGATTCCAGGCTATACATCAGACTCAGATGAAAACAGCATTTCGTGAGCTTCCCTCATCTGACTTCTAAGAAGGAAACTGCCATGAGCCCCCTTGCCACGGAGCCTCAAGGACAAGCTACAAGACAGTGCACAGATGTGACCACCAATTGCCACACCTTCCGTTTGCTCTCTTTGAGCCATTCCTCTCACTTGCTGACCCTCTGTTAAGTTAGTACTTCACCCCTTATTCCCTAGCTCTTCAGCCAGCCTCTATCTTAGAATGCTCCTGCATGCGTGTGTGTTAAAATATTTGTCAACCATTCATCCACCACGGGCTGGATCAGAATGCATATTTGCCCTTATTGCAGGGACTATCTATATAAGAGAACAGAAAGCAACATTTTGCTTTCAGAATGGTTGATACTCGCTTGTTTGACTCATGAGGACTGCAGTGTTCTTTACCTTAAGATACACGGACTAGTGCTGTAGCCCTGGGGAACAGCAATTGCCCAAGCTTCAATAAATGATCCTGTATCTATGCTCATCCAAGCAACTCAATTAAACTCAGTAGGGCTCAGCAAACACACACACACACACACACACACACACACACACACACACACACACACACAGGGTGGGAGTGAGTCATGTAAGCAGAAGGGCTTTGGTGGGGGGAAAAGAGTTTAATATGACTGAAAGGGGCTGAGAGAGGGTAATAGGAGTGAAAATGACCAAAAACTTCTACATTATGCTGTTTTTGTGTTGTTATCCGTCCCAGGACCCAGGGGAGAATAGAGACTTGGGTGTCAGACAGCCCTGAGTACATTCCAGCAAAGAAGTCTGCGTCCCGGGCAGCTTGTTTATTGGGGTAACGGTCTAGTTTATATGTAACTTGAAGACAAAGGAATAAGCGAAATACACCTAATTTGCATACACGGGTTGGATTGGGGTGGGCAGGCCTTATCACTTTAAATACAAAAGAGTCCCCGCTCCCTGGGAAGTGAAGGGAGAGAGCAGGACACCACCTCAGCAGAGGTGGCACAACTCTTAGTTTATCAACTGACAGGCAAAATAACATATGCTGGGAGGAAAAGACTTCCTGGGTTTTAAAACAACGTGACCTTTTGTCCCTATGAAGTGGATCCAGGTTTTTTAACCTGGGTCTCCGAGAGATTTCAGGGCACAGGCACCGACTTGTTTGATCCCGGAATTCCACATTTTTGTTTTCTTTGTCAACGTGACAAAAGCTAGGGTCATCTGGGATGAGGGAACCTCAGTTGAGGAATTGCCTCCATCAGATAGGCCTATTGGTGAGTCTGCAGAGCTCTTTCTTGATGGATTGATGTGGGAGGACCCAGCCCTTTATGGGTAGTGCCACCCCTGAGCGGATGGTCCTGATGGTCCTGGGGTGTAGAAGAAAGCCAGCTGAGCAAGCCAAGGAGAGTAATCCCACTTAACAGCATTCCTCCGGGGATTCTGCTTCAGTACTTGCCTCCAAGTTCCTGCCTTGGCTTCCCTTCCTCTCTAAGTTTTTTTAGGTCATGGCCTTTACCATAGAAATAGAAAACAAAATAATAAATAAATAAATAATGGATAGATAGATAGATAAAATAAAAGATAATAAATAAATAAAAATTAAAAAAGAAAGCAAACTAAGACACGGGTGTATGAAATTGTCAAAGCATAAAAGGATAAATACATATTGACATTCAGTCTCATCGGTGTGCAATATTAGATAATTTAAAGGAATTGTAGGGAAGCTGGAGCAAGGCCTTCCTCTCACATGTCAATCAGTGAAAGCCCAAAGAGGTCCATGAGTCCTGGTGACACACATTTAGGGACAGAAGTGGGACTACAGTTTGGTTTCAGGTCTCCAGGCAGAGCAGTCACCCTGCATCGTGCTTATCCCTAAATTAGATTAACTCTCAGCACAACTAAATATGCTACAATTTATGACCTATAAACCCTTGGAGATACGCATTGGAGGATTCTGCAACTGTGGATTGAAAATATTTGTGAAAATCCAAATTTGTATCCCTACTGGATGTGCATAGACAGCTGTCATTATTCCCTAAACGATAAAGAACAGTCACTAAATTTATATTTCCTTCATAGTATATCAGATAGTCTGAAGCAAGCTGGAGAAGTCTTAAAGTACAGCAGAGGATAGGTAAGGGTTATACGTAAACACTTGGTAACTTTGTAACATGGACTTAAGCATCTATCAAGCTTTGATAGACTGGGTCTCCAGGAACATCCAAAAGCAATCATGTAACATTTTGAGACAAATGGCCTTCATCGCCATAGTCAATGACAAATCTTACTACCTACGCTAGACTAGAATATTTGGATCACACAAAAACATTTTATATAATCTGAGCTGAGAATCTTTAGGACTGTCACTTACTGAAAATCTGGACCCAGGGCTGAATAGTTGGCTCAGCAGTTGTGAGTTCTGGCTCCCCTTACAACGGTTCTGACTTGTGTGGGCACCAGACACATAAGTGGTGCACAGACGTGCATGCAGGGAAAACATCCACATGCATAACTTAAAAAAATATGGACCCATCATGGACCCCACTGCTCTCTAAAGCTTTAGGTTAATGGCTAATGAAGGAAAAAGATCTCTCTCTCTCTCTCTCTCTCTCTCTCTCTCTCTCTCTCTCTCTCTCTTTCTTGGTTTTTTTCAAGACAGGGTTTCTCAGTGTAGTTTTGGTTCCTGTCCTGGATCTTGCTCTGTAGACCAGGCTGGTCTCAAACTCACAGAGAGCCTCCTGCCTCTGCCTCCCTAGTGCTGAGATTAAAGGCGTGCGCCACCGCCGCCTGGCAAAGAGATATTTCTTTTGTAATATTGCTCCTGTAAACAAATCTTTGCTCACTCACACTCCTATAAGCAACCTTAATGAAGCTTATTAGGACTTTCTCTGGATCTTGGGTACTCTCCTCTCTCTCTCTCTCTCTCTCTCTCTTCCCCCCCCCCCCCCCCCCCGTAGAAGAGGGGCTAGTTTGGAAGAGGAAAGGTATTAGCAGAAGTGAGAGGAGAGCAAGAGAAGGTGACAAAGAGGGTAACTATTTGTGAATATAATTGAAATACCATAATGCCATAATGAAATCCACCATTATTTATAATTTAAATACAGAAATTTTTAAAAGATTTAAAAATATGGGCCTAGAAAATAGACTACTAGGAAACATTTATACTTTAGTTTGAGTAGAAGTCCATTGACATAACTTGATGGGCCTCCTGACGTGGTGAAATCCCATACACAGGGCCACTTAGTGGCATAGCTTGAATCTCAAGTGTTGCCTAATGGTCCCTGTGTTAAAGTGCAGGCAGAGTTTTCCTGTGCGGGCAGCTGTTCCCAAATAACCACTCAGAAACTTAATATTAATTGTAAATGCTCCACCAATGTTTCAGGCTTGTTACTAGCTAACTCTTAAATTTTAAAATAACTCATATTTCTTACCTGTCCTCTGCCACATGACTCATGGCTTGTTACCTCATTTTCTATACTTCCTATTTGCTCTGCATCAGCTGGCATCTCCTCTAACTCCACCCTTCTTTATCCCAGCATCCTTAAGTTGGTTGTCCTGAAATACTTCCTTCCTGGCTACCAGCCAGTCAGTTTTTTTATTAAACAAATTCAAGTGACAAATCTTCACAGAGTATAAAAGGATTATTCCACAGGATTTCCCTCTTTTTGTCTAATTAAAAAGGAAGGTTTTAATTTTAACATAGTAAAATTATATACACAGGACCTCTATATATAGAACAGACTGGCCTCCAACTCAGAGATCTGCCTACCTCTGCCTCATGAGTACTGGAATTAAAAATGTGCACTGTCATGCCTGGCTTCTGTGAATATCTCAAACACACACAGGGAGATAGAGCAAAGTGTTAACATTGTTGAGAACCCAGATGGGGAAATGTGCCTCAGATTTTATTTGCTTTTAATTTTGCATAATTAAAATTTGAGAGTGTTATCTCACAGATGTAGAAATCTTTGGGTTCAAATCCTGTGTTTTACTGATGGCTAAAGAACTTTGTTTTCAATTGGCCTCCGTAGCCTCTGTCCACTCATTACCATGTCGTGTATAAATCAGGACCATATTTCTGGAGTCCTCAGATCAGAATTATATGGTCTGATAAAGGGCCTTTATCTTGTTCCCTCTTTTCCTTGGAGACCCTTGCCAAAACTCCCAAATTAAAGAATGTCTAATTTAATTTTTTTCAAAACAAAAAGTTTAAAAAATGATGTCTAGCCTAACTTTTATTTTATAAGGAATCATCCTGTAGTGAGTTTTTCTCTGTCCCACCAGCCAGCTCCCAAACAAATGACACAGAGACATCTTATTAACTATAACAGCTCAACCAATAGCTGAGGCTTGTTTTTAACTAGCTGTTATAACTTAAATTAACCCATTTCCATTAATTTACATGATGCCACATGGCTCATGGCTTGTTACCTGGTCTCTTCCATGTCATGTTTCCTCCATGTCTGGCTGGTAACTCTGCCTTCTCAGTGTTCTCTCTGTCCCCAAAATCCTGCTATTGGCTGACTAGGTTTTTATTAAAGCAATCACAGTGACATATCTTCACACAGTGTAAAAGAATATTCCACAACATTTCTCTCTTTTTGTCTGAATGAAAAGGAAAGGTTTTAACTCTAACACAATAAAACTATAAACAATAATATTGATAGCTGGGGACCAGTCCCCAGAGACCACCAGGGTATGCAAAAAAATCCACAAAGGCAGAGAGGGCTTATGAAAAATTCTTATCTATCTGAGGGCTACACACTTTTTCTGAAGGGAAAAATAAGGAAACATTCACACTTTCTGATGGTAACTTACTCTTTTACTTCATCTTAAAAAATCCTCTCAGTAAATCTCTGTCTCCACATAGATACATTCCACATTGTTACATTCTCCACACAGCCAAGTTACATTCCACATTGCTAAATTCTCCATAAATTTTCCACACATCCACATACCTCTTTTGCACAGTTACATCTCTTTTTTATCCATCTCTCTTCTATATACTTTTCTTCTCTCTACTCTGTAACATTCCTTCACATACTATTACATCATTTATTCACTCTTTACTCACTCAAGAAACTGTTATTTTTCTCTTTGCCCATTCTGCTACATCTCTCACTCAGCACACACACACACACACACACACACACACACACACACACACACCACTCGCTGCTCTGTACATAGTTCTACATACCCCTTCCTCAGCACACACCCACACACATTCATTCTTACCCTCTGCACAGCTCTTTTCCCAGAAGTTCTCTGTAGCTTTTCATAGTTCCCCTCCACACACCCACATACATACTCACATACTCTCTCATTCTTCCTTCTCTCTCTCTCTCAGCCAAACTCTGGATAATACTATGTTACATTTTCAGGGTCCATTCTAATAACACATAATAAGTCACATGGTAAGTTTCTCTCAGCCTAGGAAGATCACGCTGACTGGTGAGTGTAACTCTTGGCCATGCACGTAGCTCTAAGTTGGCAAGAGTTCCCAGACAGAAAGTAAACAGTTGGCTGAACCTTGAGCCTGTGAGTACATGCAGTCAATTACTGTAGGGGGTTATGTCTCAAGGAAAACAGCCTGACCTTGATTTATCAATAAACACCTGGGAACTAGTTTTTGTGTATTTTCTGCAGGGATGGCTTAGTCTGTTTTGAATTTGTTCTGAAGTCTAAAATTAGCTGTCTTTGAGACTGAAAATACTGTTACTTTCCTGCGTCAGTAAAGAAAAATATTCTGGTATTATTTCTAGTCATCAGAATTACACAGCTTAAACAGAAATCATCTTCCTGACCATCCACAGCAGTATGTGTGCCCAAAGATGGAATACACACTACCTGGGCTGTGGGAAGAACCCCACAGCTGTTCTTTTTTGGGAGGTAAGTGGTGGCACAAGAGAAAGTCACAGACAGAAAACAAGCAGTTTTTACAGCCAGTGACCCCACGGACTTTGCCTAGTACAGTTCTCCAACAGAGTTATTAGTCTGGTGGGTTAGCCTGTTAAACATTAGTTGTCACCTGCTGTATACACCCATGACCTCCTGCACAATAAGAGCAATTATCAGGTAAGAATTACATTTACAATATCCAGCCCATTTGTATTTGGCATATTTGGAGAAAATACTCCATTATTTATTCTATCTTGATGAGTCCAAAGCTCTATACCTAATTTACCTTCTATCATAACTAAGGAAAACTGCAACTATAACTACCTAGTGTTCAACTCCATCAAAGGATATCCCAGAAGGATATATTATTACGTGAGTAAACAGGAAGTGCAGTGCAAGCCACTTCCAAACCTATAGAAATGACAGACATCTGGCTGCCTGGACAGTCACCCAAGGTTCTTCTGCAACATTGGGGTATCCAATCTTCAGCCTACAGGCCTAGAATATCTATCAGACTCTTTTGTAAATCAGGAATTCTGAAGGACTGTCCCACCTAGTCTTGGCAAAATTCAACAGTCTTTTTCCTTTGTGTCTTGCTTTTCCAGTTTGTACAGCATACCGTCAGCAGTCAAGACAAGAGCAGTTTCTTGACCAAATGGCTAGTTTGCCACATTGAAAGCAAACTCCATGTGCAGTATCTTTGATGCCCTTCTGAAGTAACTTGGTGCTGCCAGGAGCAGATATCTCATTGTCATGAAAAGCCCTGTATTAACAAAACATTTTAAATGTCATATTCTGTAAGTCTTAGAAGTGTTTGAAGACCATCTGTTTAAAATATATGTTTGACCTTGAAAACATACCTAACATGACTACAAGTTTGATTGTTATAGGTGACTAACTACTAACCTGTATTTATTTCTCTAAATAGTTTGTAATAATAAATTGTAAAGACTAGAAATTTATATTACATTGTTAAATGAGATGCACAGGTACAACACCTTAAACAAGAGGTAGAAATGTATGTATAGTATGTTCTAACAAAAATAACCTTAAATTTGTATCAATATACAAAAATACCTTAAATAAGAGTAGAAAATACACAGTATAACAAAAATAACTTCAAATTTGTATCATTATACCAAAATCAATACCAATGTAAAATATTTAAGACTAGTAGTTGTTAAGAAGTAGACTGAACAATCCACCCTTTTATCTCATCACTTCTATACTATATCCTCCCTTTTTCTCTTTAGAAAGAGATCCATGAATCTAATCTTTATTCAGTTTTTTTTCTCACCATGACCAAAACCAATTTGTAACCAAGCCCCCTAAACAATGACAATTATCCATAACCCATTGAATAACCAAAACCTACTCATCCTGTCTCTTGGAAATGTGGGTGTTGTGTTTTCTAGACTGCTTCCTGTTGTCTGGGGGTGCTGGCATCTTTGGGAGACTCTGAGAAAATTAGGATAATGGTCAAGTTCTGGCTAGAATAGTCTGTGAGGCTGGACCATCTCAGTCAGTAGACTTGAAGCTGTTCTGGATGCAGAACCCTGAGGAAACTACAATAGAGTTACTCTATGAGGCTGGATCACCTGGACCACCCATTTTCATTGGTGTCTGAAAACATAAATTTTGAAAGGTAACATACATGTCTGTATTAACACAAGTATGAACTGTGTGTTGTTGTACACAAGCCAATCAAAGATGACTTTTGTTTTGTTTTGTTTTATGTTTGAGCAGGTAAAATATACATTACCTGTCTTGTAGTTTTTCTAGGTTTATTACTTTATGTCTATAGCCAGGGTTTTCAGGAGTTTTCCCCTCCACCCTATCCCCCACCCCCCAACCATCAAATCTGATCTCTATCAACCTTGAATGAACCCACAGCCTTTTGTTTTCTGCAGAAACACAAACATAACTTTCCCTGACATAGCATATATTTTTACTTCCATTTTGAAGTTATAACATTTAAAAAAATATATAGATTGGTTTAATTTAGTAGTTTTTATAATCCAGTGTCTCTCAGTAGCTATTATTTGCTTATCAGCAATCAAAAAATTTAAAGCCAATACCACACCATACAGGATCCCGACTCCCTATGTATTTCCCATTTCTACATGGCTTCTTTTTTTTTTTATTACTTTTCTTTTCTCTTTAAAGATTTTATTACTTTTAAACTATTATGATTGTCTATACCCTTTTTCTATTTTTCTTAAGCCCACACACATTGCTAAGCACACTGTAACCTGTTTAGAGGTTTTTCTTCCATCTGAATCTGTTTACTGCATATCTGTAACCTTTTCTGTCTACATGAGCAAAATCTTAAATCGACACGCAGCTGAGCTTACGATGCACTGGAGGCTCAAGCCTGTAGGCAGCAGCCTAGAGATACATCTCTGTAACATGGCCAGCATGAGAGACTGCAGGACTAGGAAGCTGTGTTTGGCTCCATTTTTGAACTTTTTTTTTCTAGCTTTCTCAGGCCTTATGTGGGTATTCAAGCCCTGCTGTGGGATGGTCTGTATGTCAAATCTGTTGCTCTGATTGGTCAATAAATAAAACACTGATTGGCCAGTGGCCAGGCAGGAAGTATAGGCAGAACTAACAGAGAAGAGAATTGAGAGAAGAGGAAGGTGGAGGGAGACACTGCCAGCCGCTGCCATGACAAGCAGCATGTGAAGACGCCGGTAAGCCACGAGCCACGTGACAAAGTATAGATTTATAGAAATGGATTAATTTAAGATATAAGAACAGTTAGCAAGAAGCCTGCCATGGCCATACAGTTTGTAAGCAATATAAGTCTCTGTGTTTACTTGGTTGGGTCTGAGTGGCTGTGGGACTGGTGGGTGACAGATTTGTCCTGACTGTGGGCCAGGCAGGAAAACTCTAGCTACAGAGCCCCCATGTTGGGTGCCATTTGTAGCGAGTCTTTCTCTGTCCCACCAGCCAGCTCCCAAATAAACATGGAGACTTATTAATTATGAAAGCTCAAACAATAGCTTAGGCTTGTTTTTAACTAGCTGTTATAATAAATTAACCCATTTCTACTAATTTACATGCTGCCATGTGGCTCACAGCTTGTTACCTCATTTCCTTCATGTCATGTTTCCTCCAAGTCCGACTGGCAACTCCACCTTCTTCCCAGTGTTCCTTCTATCCTGAAAATCCTGCCTAACTATTGGACATTTAGGTTTTTTTCCATTAAACCAATCACAGTGACATATCTTCACACAGTATAAAAGAATATTCCACAACATCACCTTTATTGAGAAATGACACGACTAAATAAAATTATGCTGCTTCAAACATTAGATACAAACACAGAATTTCCAGATCTTATAGTCAATGCCAATGTAATATACAGCAAAATCTTTCTTTAACTTTGCAAAGTCAACTCCATACTCTATCATGGCACATGATGGGGATAAAAATGTCTTCATTTCCTTTTATTCTTAACTTTTAATTTCCTTTCTGAACCAAGCTGTTTGGACCTTCACAATTAGTAAGGAGAATCAGATTGTGGTGATTGTGTTGTGGTGATTGTGTTGTGTTGTTGTGTTGTAGCAGCTGAGGCCATTTGATTTGTGCCTTGGCTTATGCAGTCACAACTGCAACTCCTGAGAATTCGAAACTGATTTAATTTCAGCTATGTGGTGCACTATTCTTTTTTGTTAACTGAAATATTTGCAGATCAAGTGGGAGGTTGTATGCATATTTGGAATGTGATGCAGGCAATGGGAACACCTGAAACAGCAAATTTAAGGGAATGCGCGTTTCATAAGCATTAAAGCTTAGATATACCTTCATTTGGTAGGTAATGCAAATAGTTAAAATGGGCATTTTCTTCTGGCAGATTTCTTGTTTGTTTTGGCAAAGTAAAGTCACTTCATATTTTCAATTGTTTATTCGGTTCTCTCTGTCAGTATGTGTGTGTGTGTGTGTGTGTGTGTGTGTGTGTGTGTGTGTGTGTGTGTGTGTGAAGGGCAAAATTACTCCCACAGCCATTAATTAATATGCAATATTATTTGTCTGGAAACAGAAAGATACTTCTCAAAGGTTTATTCAACCTGATTTGCTGAATATTCCACATCTCTCTTAGCCTGAAACTGTACTTGCCCTTGTCTCCAACTCCAGTGGTTAATTTTCACAACTCTGGACAGGAAGACAGCCATGTGTTCCCTCCATGTCAACAGTCAGTAGATGGGAATTAACTTACATAACGTTAGCAGACATTGAATAGGGAGGGGGTCCCAGTGGCTTAGAACCAAGGGAACACACGAGAACTAGAATGGCTTGATTTCTGAACACTGACTTAACTAAAGGAAAATGATGACGGGGCTTCCCAGTTTCTGAATTTAGAATAAAGA
Organism: Peromyscus eremicus; assembly: GCF_949786415.1. Classification (NCBI taxonomy): domain Eukaryota; kingdom Metazoa; phylum Chordata; class Mammalia; order Rodentia; family Cricetidae; genus Peromyscus; species Peromyscus eremicus. The sequence continues at coordinate 6,767,338 of NC_081425.1, read as the reverse complement.
TGTCACATTCATAAAACAGTATTTTCCACCACTGTAAACAATCATTTTAAGTTGTCAATTAGAACATGGTAAGTTGTAATCTCAACTGTCAATCTGATAAGATTTAAAAGCAATATGTTGTTTGCTTGTTTGTTTTTTTTTTTTAAATATTTATGTGAGGGCCACTGCAGAGGGGAGGCTATGGAGGGACTGGGAGGTGAGTGGAATTGGGGTACATGATGTGAAATTTCCAAAGATTCAATAAAGGAATTGTGTTAAATATTAAAAAAATTATTATGTTTTTGGGTGTGTGTGAGGGTGTTCCAAGAAAGGTTTAAGTGATCCAGGAAGAGGCACCCTAAAAGTGAGTGGTGGCATTCCACAGGCTGGAGTATGGACTGGAAGGAAAAAATGAGCTCTGCACACTTCCTAACAGAAGAAGCGATGTGACCAATGGCCCCATGCTCTGGTCCCAAGCTCAGCAGGGGATGCTGTCTGGACCCCGAATCAGGCACAAAGCACACCCATACACCTGTTTTCACAGAGGGATACTTTATTATTACACAAGAAAGAAAAGGTCAAGTGACTGCTTTCTGACTCAGGCAGAAAACAGCAGCAAATGACCTTGCAGGTGTAATTTTTAAGAGGCGAAGGGGAGGTCTTTGTTAGAATGGGCCAGGATGCTGTGGTAAAGGAGATAGGGGATGAAGGAGAAGGGGAAGGGGGCACGGGGAAGGAGGAAGTGGTATTCGTCTTGGAGGGACCACGGACCACCTGTGTATAGAGGCGAGACAGACATGGCCCATAGGCAAATGGCGGTTTATAAAGGTACATGGGGAAACCCTGTGTTAGGACGAGGTGTTTAATTTTAATTAGGCATGTTAATTAGGTGAACCAAAGGAGGATTCTGATTGCTGGACCTTGGCAGTCAGCCTCAGGAGGAGGAAGTGGTCAAATAAGGTTATAGACCTGGTGACTCGCTTTAGGAATGTGATCTAATGGTTCTTAGCAAGGCAGAGGGAATGGAGAGGGGCAAGGCCTGCAGAACCACATTCTCTAGTGGGCCAGTGTCCCTTCACTCTCTCTACCACGATGAACTGTACCCTCAGACTGAGAGCCAAAACAAACCCTCTGTATTAGTTACTTCCCTGTTGCTGTGATAAAATGTCATGATCAAAAGCAACTTAAGGAAGAAAAAGCTTATTCTGGCCTCCAGAGGAACAGAGTCCATCCTATCTGGAAGGCATGAAATGGTAGCGGGAGTGAGCAGCTGGCTGATCACATCTTATCCACACATAGGAAGCAGACAGCAAGAAGGAAAGAAGCAAAGGACGATCCCTGACCCTGCTGACTTGGGTCCTGCAGCAAAGCTCCACTTCCTAAAGGCTACATAACCCCCCAAACAGTTAGCAAATGGACCCCGTGTTGAAATTCACGAGCCTCAGGGGACATTTCTCATTCAAACCACCACACCCTTAAGTTGCCTTTGTCGGGTATTTTATACAGCTGTGAAAAAATATACTAACATACATGATTAGCAGTACACAAAGCAATATTAGAATTACCGATTATAAACACCAAGAAAGGATGAAAGAGAAATTATTCCAAGATAGAAAAGTAGGAGTCTCCTCAAAGAAGCTCTGAAGTGAGGATTAAAGGCAAGTCTTTCCAAATAAAACCCACATAATTATCAAAGAAAGCAGGGCAAACACAAAGCGTGAAATTCAAGGAAGGGCAGCTGTCAGCAGTTACAGGAAACAGTGGGGGCTCTGCCTGGAGTGGGGTTTAGGGGGCGATGTGTGCAGCAGAGAGGAAGAAGAGAGGCCGGAGAAACTGAGACAGAGCCAAGGACATAGACCCTGCCCCTTCAAATCCCTACAGATAGAAATGCTGAGGATGAAGGTGCATCTTTAAGGTATCAAGGAATGAAGAGAGAAACTTTCTCCTGGAGTAGCTTAGACCAAGAGTGAGCCGTTTGATTCTCCACTTCTCTCCTTGTGTCTTCTGTCTAGTTTGTGGTCTGTGTCCGATCTGTCCGTCCCTGTTGCCTGTACGGAACAAAGAGCTTTACACTGTACTTACTGAGCAGCGTAGGGAATGTGGAGTGGAATGAGGAATAGTTTTCTACAGAAATCTTTGAGTTTTACAAAGAAAGAAGTTACTTTACTGAACCCAGAACAGCACTCACAAACCACACACAGATGTTATCAACCTATATCCACACGTTGCTTCCAACATTACGGGATATTTGTTCTTTAAGGTTGTTTTCAGCCTGTTGGCTACTTTCAGTAAATGGTTATCACAACACATATACATACACTCTCCTGGGTCAGGGACATGGAAGAATCCCTAGTTTAAGATTAAAGCTATTTACTTAGCTTAAATTCTAAAAGTCGATTACATGGGAAGAGCAAGGCATAGTAACATTGGTTATACTGTTCTCTTAAAGGCAGGTTAAACTTAAATAGGCTGAGTACACAGCAAAAAGACAGCATTTGAACAGTTTTAGAAGATCTCAGGGCATATTATTAACTTGGTTGCAAGGTCTGGCAAAAGTTGTCTCTTTGAAGACAGGTGTTATTTCTCAGAAAAAAAATACTATGATATACAGGTCCATAAATTCAGAGATGATTCCACTCCCAGGGGCTACAAGTCTAGCAGGAAGAGCAAACCCATAAACACATGAATTTGTTGATATGAAAAAGATAGAACCTCTACATATGCAGGCAAGGCTATATTAGTCTGTTTTCTGTTGCTGTAGCATAGACTAGCTGTGACTGGGTAACCTTTGGAAAGATCTAAACATCCAAGATTGGGTGACCCCATCATTTGGGCCTTTGGTAAGGCCCTTGTAGTTGGTCTTTCTTTGGACCACCAGCTCCCAAATAATGACACAGAGACTTCTTATTAAATATGAAAGCTCGGCATTAGCTTAGGCTTGTTCCCAACTAGCTCCTAAAACTTAAATTAATCCATTTATATTAATGTACGTTCTGCCGCGTGGTGCGTGACTCGTTAACTCTCCTCCAGTGTATGTCCCACTGTTTCTGTGTCTCAGAGTTCCTATCTCTTTCCAGAAGTCCTGCCTATCCTCCCCTGCCTGGCCATTGTCCATCCAGCTCTTTATTAAACCAATCAGAAGGTGCCTTGGCGGAGATACCTCTTCACAGCATACAAAAAGATTATCCCGCAACAGACCCTCATGAGAGATGTCATCAAAAGTATGGAGCTGGTGAGATGGCCCAGCAGGTAACAGAACTTGTCACCAAGCTGAATTCAATCCCTGGAGCCCTCCAAGGAGAGAACTGACCCCACACCTGTGATGTGGCACATAGCTTGAACTCTAATTGGTCTTAATAATGAACACCTGGAGTCAGATATAGCGGTAAATGCTAGAAGATCAGAGAAGTAAAGGAGCCAGCTACTAGTGAGACTTACCTCTTCCCAATCCTCTGACCAAAAGGGGTGAGCTCCTGTCTCCACCTCGCCTTATTACTTCCTCTCTCCACCCAGCCATATTGCTTCCTGTTTCCTCCTCCCAAGTGCTGGGATTGAAGGTGTGTGCCACCACTGCCTGGTCTCTATGGTTAAAGAGTGGCTGGCTCTGCCCTCTGATCTCCAGGCAAGCTTTATTTATTAGATCATAAACAAAATATCACCACAGTGGCATGTGCACCTACACACACACACACACACACACACACACACACTGAATAAATCTGAAAAACTGGGTAAGGGTGTGTGCAATAGGTCTCACAGTGAAAACAGGAAGCCATAAAAGAGCTCAGGGGTTGTTGTTGTTGTTGTTACTGTTTTGTAACAATTCATTCTCCTGGAAACTAACCAGGTTTCTGGGAAAGTTACATTAATCCTTACCAAAGGTTGCATCCACTGATTACCTACTCCGCCTTAGCTCTTAAAGGTCCCTTTACCACCAGGTCCCACTCTCAGATGTTAACAGCCATTTAGCCCCCAAATATGTTTTTTTAGATCTTGAGCCCACCAACTTGATCTACACATTTATATATGTGACTGGTTTTGCGTTAAAGCCCCGACTCCTAAACTTACCGTTCCAGTCCCACATTCTAAGCCTTAAGATACCACCACGTCCAGCAACAGCCTTACCACCTGTCATGCATCAGTGAGTCTGTAATGTTCTCCAGGCTGTCACCAGCTCTACCTGTGTGCAGGCCTGTGCCCGGGCCTGAGTGTCAACAGCCTGATTTACCGCAGAGCTTCCGAAGCTGGATGCCATTGGGAGCTCAGTCCTGCTGTCCTTGCACTCGTCTTCCACACTGCTTCCAGAATGAGCTATCAAACATAATTCTACAGTCATTAAAAACGGCAAGAGATCCCATATCAAAGTACCCATGAAATACTGTCAGTAGAAAAGAAGCAAGCTCCAAATAGTATGTCCACGATAATCCCACATTTGGTTTTCACAAATTATGTGTATATGCCTCAAACAAGAACATACATCAAAACATTAACAAGTTATCTTCCAGTGGTAAGATGGCTTTTCTTTAAACTTAATCTTCAATTTCCGCAATACATGCATGTGATCTTTAAAACAAAAGACATGGATCTATAAAGCTGATTATATCAACTTTAAAAGCAATCCTGTTGGCAGGGTAAGCTGCAAGCATCACACCATGACAGACAGGGCACTTCCCAAGCTTGTGCATGTGCCAGAAGACGTTGGCTGTCTTCCTCTATTTCTCTGCCTTAAGAAAACCATAAAAAGGAGAATTAATCACAGATATGAGAGGGCAGGGACCATGAAAGGACACAGAGAAGACAGAAACCTACAAACTCAAGGAGAGAGGCCTCATACACCAATTCTGACACCTTGATCTTGACCTTAGATTTCTTGCGTCAAGATGGTGAGAAAATCAATTTGTTGCTGAGGACACCTATTCAGTGATCTATGTGATGGAAGCCCCTGGTAACCAATGTGCACACTCACACTCTGTCAGGAGCAGTTCACTAAGGCAGGACGGAAAGGAACATCTGAGCTGGAGCCTGGGTACCACCGGAGTGCTGAGCCACAAAGGCAGGCCAGCCAGCTGCCCAGTGTACCCGTCCCCACACACACTGTGCAGCCAGGCAGACAGAGGGAGGGAGGGAAAGCCCACCTTGGTTACAGAGGTGAGCCGCTGCACGAGAGCAAGTGAAAAGCGGACAGCAGCTGTATTTACACCATGTAAGAGTGACCTTAAAACAAGCATAAAAGCCGGGCGGTGGTGGTGCACGCCTTTAATCCCAGCAACTCGGGAGGCAGAGGCAGGTGGATGTCTGTGAGTCTGAGGCCAGTCTGATCTACAGAGCAAGTTCCTGGACAGCCAGGGCTGCTACACAGAGAAACCCTGTCTCGAAAAACAACAACAAAAACCAAGCATAAAAAGCAGTGGAGGGGAGGGGAGGGTGAGATGGCCCGCTAGGTTAAAGCACTTGCCCTCAATCTGTCCTGAGTTCAGTCCCAGAACCCACATGACAGGAAAGAATTCCCAGCTGTCCTCTGATCCCCCCACATGCACCATGGCATACAAGCCCTTACCACAAAATAAATAAATGTAATTAAAAACAGACAAAGGGAAATCACAGGACAGTGATTTAATCACTGTGCCTTGCTTAGCATTTACATCAAAAGTGTCCTGCCTCGGAATGACATATACTCAGGCTGTGGGCAGAAAGCTGCCTGAGGCTTGATGGGGAGTACGGACCTGTGCGTCTTTGTCAATGTTCACTAGGAAGTAAGCACTGTGGAAGAGGCGCTGAATCCAGAAGACAAAACGACTTGGTTTTAACTTTGCCCAGTCTCTGTCACTAGTGACCTCAGTATGACCCCACTGGGTATCTGCATGTAACAGGCATAAATTAGAGAAGGCATAAACTAGTGCTGGGACCCACAGCACAGATCCTCACTTCCCACGTAGTTAACCCGCCTGTGAACATCCAGTTTTCAGGTATCAGACGCAAATGCTGAGCTCCCAGTATGGTACTATTCGAGCAGATCTGTTACTTGGTGGCAAGCTGGCCTGAGAGGGAGTGGATGCCTTTCCCATGAGGCTGCCTTCCTGCCTACAGAGCCTTGGGCAGCACCTTCTGCCCACTTTCTCGTCCCCTCATCCACACTGGCATTGCTCTGGCTCCACACCTGCTCCTCAGGACTGGAGCTCCTCTTTGTCTGCAGACAGGGAAAACAGAGGAACCCAAGGGAAAAGGCGCACACAGGAACTCCCTGGCATGGGCGGGGTGGGGGGTGGGGGCGGGGGCGTACACAACGTGTATGAATACTTCCTAACCGAGGGTCAAATGAGCATCGTCTCACTATGGAGCAGTCCGGGCTGCCTCAGCTCTTAAACAGCAGGATTACCGATGGGAACTGCCAAGCACAGCTCTCTTTTCATGAGTTAGTTTTGGAGGCTGTTGCATGTTGGTTACGGCGTGGAGGTCAGAAGACAACTCATGGGAATCAGTTCTGGGGATCAGGTCCGGGCTGTCAGGCGAAGTGGCGAGTGGCCTGACCTGCTGAGCCATCTCTGATCCTTTCTCTTTAAGACAGGTTCTCACTGGTTGGTGGGGATGAAATCTGCATCCATGACAGAGCAACCTCTACCTGTGTCCACCCAACAGCTCAGCTACTTTTTAAATTACCTTGAAATCTTTTTTTTTTTTTTTTGGTTACCTTGAAATCTTTAGAACAAAGAGATTAAAAAAATGCATGATTGTTTTAAAAAATTAACAACAAATAAAAATATATCACTAAAAAAGCCACAATCTGTATTTAATATATTAAAATCCATTGATAATTTTATAAATAAAACCATTGTAAACAGTAGATAGATACATGATCAAATTTCTGATACCAGTTATATATAAATCAACAGCTGATTTCAAAAATGTAAGAAATTTACATCTTACCCTTAAGAACCATCTAAGTTAATTTTACAAAATTATAAAAAGTTAAAAAGTGTTCAATATGCTTCCATTTTGTTCCATTTTCACATTATCAGACCTTAAAAATTAGTCAGGACATAAAACCTGAGACCATCAGGTGCTGGAGAAGGCTGGGGAGCTGACAGAGGTCCATCCAGTGCTTCCACCTGCCTCTGTTCTCAGAACCAGGGGCCTCATCCGGCCACATCCAAAGCTTCTGCCAGACCACCATGGGACGTCTGGGAGAAGTTTGCTGAGGGAATCTCCACATGGAATCCTGGACCAATACTGAAACTTCTGAAGACTCTGCATCTGAACCCAATACCGGAGCATCCCTCTCACTCAAGAGTGAGAGGCTGGCACTTTATTTAGGCACTTGATGTCAGGTCACTTGCTGAGCTATGATAATGTCCTCTTCTCTGCAGCTGGCATTATATAAATGGTGGCTGAACTGGAAAGGGCTCTAATGCCTTCTCTGCATTCTTCCAGTTGTGAAAATTCTCTCGGTACCACTCAACTGGCAGGAAAATCAAGACAATGAAAAAGTAAAAACCATGCATCAATTAAGCAGCATTTCCTGAGTCCCTGCTACGTCAGCAGAGTCTCACCTTCAAGCTGACCAGCGGGGCTCATCGCCTGAAAAGCCCTGGAAACAGTAAGGAACTGCTGCCTTCTGCCCAATGCAAAGGCAGTCCCTGCAGCACTGACCTGTGGGGAATGCTGAAGACATTCAGATTTCAGCAACCTCAGGGGAGGCAACAGGTATTTATGCTGCCTTTAAAGCTACTTCACAGAAAGAAGAATAGTTATTCATCTAAACACGGTGATACAGGATCAGGCAACACGAGATGAAGGGTCTCTCTATGAATAGGTGAGGTCAGTTTATGGTGTGCACTATCAGCTCAAGACTTTGCACTAAGAAGCCTAAGTCTAGCTAAGAATGGAAGCTACCTTTGCTTTTGGCTTTTCATACTTGAACAAAGTATTTTGTATTTAAACTTGTGAATCAAGGCCTGTTTTTACACATTTGAGCAGATTCTTTCCTACAAACACAATTCCAAATAGATTTTTGTTGCTCTGTTTTGTTCCGTCTTCTGAGACAGGGTTTCACTAGGCAGCCCTACCTAGCCTAAAACTTGTTATATAAACCAGGCTGGCCTCAAACTCAGAGATCCTCCTGCCTCCACTTCCTGAATGTTGGGATTTAAGGCATGTGCTACCACCCAGGGTCCAAAGAGCTTTACACACACACACACAGAGAGAGAGAGAGAGAGAGAGAGAGAGAGAGAGAGAGAGAGAGAGAGAGAGAGAGAGAAAGAGAGAGAAAGAGAGAGAGAGAGAGAGAGAGAGAAAGAGAGAGAGAGAGAGATTAACTCTTCTTTTACTAGTTTTAAATTTCCTTCAGAGTTAAGACCCCACTGATCTTAACATGGATCACTAAGAAGAAAGCTGCCTTTCAAGAAGACAAAGGAACGGAGAACTGAGCACCCAGCATCGGAACTAAGTGAGCATCTGAGGAACGGAGAACTGAGCACCCAGCGTCGGAACTAAATGAGCATCTGAGGAATGGAGAAGACTCAGGAGGAGCAGTGAGAAGCGAAGTCCATTCAACTCCAGATGCTCAGGAAACGACTGTTAGAAATGAAATGAACAGGTCAGGCTGCAGCCGGTTCTTCACGGCTCTGCAGATCTCGGTACTGTTCTCCAAATGATCGACTCGTTACCACGTACCTGTTTTCTTTATTCCTTCTTCCCAAGGCACTTTGGGCTTCCATCCTAAACTGTGAATTTTTTCAGACTTCATTGGATATCTCATGTCATTGTGAGGTCTTGCAAAGCAAAGATTTAAGATGACATTTTGAACATACATTTGCACATCTAAGACACAGAATGCACTCACACATCTTTATTGTGAACATACATTTGCACATCTAAGATACAAAATGTACACACACATTTATCATGAACACACACTTGCACATCCAACTAAGGAGACAGAATGCACACGTACACAACTTTATTGTGAACACACACTTGCACATCTGACTAAGAGACAGAATGCACACCCACACATCTTTATCACAATTCACATTAGAACAAAATCATGCTGGGGACATGCTTATTGTGGAAAAATATATAAAACCCATTAATTACCAATGCCTAACATTCTCTATAGACTATCCTTTCAATATCTTATTTATTTCAGCCACAATTTAGGTACAAATGGAGTGTCTGACATATATAAGAAAATAAGCAAATGTTTCATGAATGAATAAATCAATCACACAGGTACAAGTAAGTGAGGATTCCTGAGTACCAAGCCTGGGGCAAGAAGAATTGTCTACAATATAATTAACCCTCAGAACACTTTTGTGAGAAGATAATCTCCCAATTTCACAATGGAGAAAACCCCACACAGGGAAAGAGTCAACAACTTTCTTTAAGCCCATGGCTAATAACAGTGCTATCCTTAATCTCTACAACACTTATAATTAGGAAGAAAAATTTGTCAGAAAATTCATGAGTTAAACTACTTCTCCGGTGAGTTCATATAGCTTATAGTTTTATAAGCACCTAAAACTTCACCATCTTCTCCAGATGTTCCAACTTGTTACTCACCTGTCATTAACGTAGTCCACCCACCTTTCCGTTTCAGACTCTGAATTGGTCTCTTTGATCTGTCAAAATGAAGCAAGCTTCTGAGCCACATTACAAAAAGAGACCACAGAGCAACAGTTGTATTTAGCAGCTGATAGAAGCAGACAAGAAAGACGACTGCCTCACACGGGCAGGGAAGAGGAGGAGGGGCAGCCAGAATACTTTCTATCCCTACAACCTCCGCTCCATCCAGAACTCATCAAGAATGTGTTCTACACACACCCCAGGGGAGCACCCTGAAGCCTACGATGAGCAGTTCACACCGGAGCCTCACAGTCACTTCACACCTCACCGGAGTTCCTATTTCTGAAGCTGTGCGTACCTTCCGGCTAGAGGATGCACATTGATATTCTCTCCCTGTAGAACTAACGGTACACATGATTATGAATTTATTTTCCCTTCTGTTCATTTCTAAGTAAAGGCAACGGTAAACTGTTGATTCAGTGGTAGTTGGCATGAGAAACTTCCCCTATTGGCTGGTGTATTTGAATCCTTGGTTCTCCATTGGTGGTACTGCTTGGGGATGGTACAGAAACTTTAGCAAGTAGGGCTTTGCCAAAGAGAATAAATATATCACTGGGGGCAGGCTTTGCGGTGTTACAGCCTCACCCCACTCCCTGCTCTTTCTTCTGCTTCCTGTGTGTGGATGGATGAAAATGATCTAACCAGCTTCCTACTCTTGCCTCCAAGCTATGTTGCACCAGCACCATTATGGACACTATCCCTCAAGATCTAAACTGAAATTAACTTTTTCCTTAACTTGCTTGTGGTCATGGTGTTTCATCACAGCAACTAATACACATAGTGAGTAAATTCTTTTTATTGCCATTAATTTGGTGACAAATTGATGAATACCTCTTAGAGCAGATCCATACGTACCAGCTGTATTAGTTCTTTCGCAAGCTGAACAACTGACATTTCAAAGTTGGTCCCAATGTTATAGATTTCCCCTGGTTCTCCCTTTTTGAGGACAGTCAGAAATGCTTCCACTACATCAGCAGCATAAAGGAAGTTTCTTCTTTGAAGCCCTGATCCATGAATACAGCTAAACGGATTAAATAAAGCAGGATTATAAAGTGCAGAAAAGCTCCCAAACCAGGCATGAGCAGTGACCAGTGTGATTCCTGAGAAGCCAATTTCCAGAGGCCCTAGAAATCTGTGACTGAAAAATATTAGTTCCCTTAAAATTTCTTCCTCATTTCTTAAATGATACCCAAACTTCTTGAGGATTCTTAATTTAAAAAGTGGAAAATATGGCTCCTGAATAAATATTTGTTAATTTTATACTATAAATTCATTTTGAAGAATTACCTAAGTTGGGTGGGGTTATACAGGACTGTAACTCCAGCCACTTGGGAAACTGAGGCAAGAGGATTCCAAGTTCAAGGCCAGCCTGAGCAACTTCAAAAAGTTAAAAAGTCAACAATAAGGAAATCACAGGGCTGGGACGGGTAGGGGCTACAGCTTGTTATCAGAGTGCTTGCCCAGAATGGGCAAGGCCTACTTTCAAGCCCTAGAACCTAAAAATAATGGAAAAAAGAAAAAGAAAACCTACATTTCTATATTAAATTAACCATTTGGAAATCTAAAATTATACACAGATATGAATTTTATTTTGTAGCTCTAAGTTCCATGGCAGATAATTTCAGAATTTACCTTAGTAAGTCATGAAGATGCAGTTATTGAAAAGCTATCACATTAAATGGAGAAAGCATTCCAAAGCTGGCAGAATGTTCAGATCCATGGCCTCTGTACGACCTGATGGCTTTTAAAGATTGCTACTGAATACTATTAGCACAGCAGATAGCACATGAATGCAAAAGTAAAAAGTGACATACCATTTCCTGTCGTGTTGGAGCAAAGATATAAATTTTGGAATAACCTAGAAGAATATTTAAATGTCATTTCAGACTTTGAAAATGACATTAATATGAATTTAAACTCATAAGATTAACCTAAATTCATGACCTCTGGTAAATAAAAGAACTCTAAGGCAGTTTGTGATGTCATAAAAACCTGAGGATGAAAAGGCAGGTACAGTGGGAATTCAGAGGAAGCCTTCTTGGACAGTTTGCGGCCAACATACGCCACCTCTTCGGAGATTTCTTTCATAAAGGCAGGCATCACATATCACTTATCACTCACATATAAGCGCCACTCAGTAAGTCCACGCTTCTACATCTTTGCCTAATTAGCTTCTAACTTTTATATTCCATGACACAACTGCAGACCAGTCTTAACTGCTACATTGGGCAGTACTGGGAGTGCTATATGGTGCTTCAGAATGCAAGGAAGACAGTGCCTGTCCACACACATCCTACAAATGCTGTCTTTTCATTGCATCCCCCAATTTAAAGACAATGGTTAAAGGACACAAAGGCATGCCAGCTGGAATGTGTCAAGTTGACACTTTGAGTGACATCTCCAAACTCTGAGTCTGAAGAGCTCGCGTGCAACCCCCACAGAGCATGTAATTATGCACAATTACAACAGAAATTAGTTCAGACAAATAACTGCTGGAGGTAATTTAGAAACAGAGTTTACCTTTTCTGGATACTGATGTGGTCCGTAAACATTACTGCTTCTGGTGATGACAACTGGAAACTTAGAGTGAACATTCAACATTAACTAAGGGCCCAACAAGCAGGGTTAGTTTAAAACACACAGCTTCCTAACACTGGTGCCTACCTGACACTCTGTCAGCACAGTGAAGAGCCTGTCTGAGCTCACACTTGTAATCCTGACACCCATGAGGCTAATGCAGGAGGATTTCTAGTTCAAATCCAGCCTGAGCTATGTAGTAAGTTTGCTGCTGTTGTTTTAAGTCAGGCCTGGTGATGCATGCTTTTAATACTAGAAGTCAGGAGGCAGAGGCAGGGGGATCTCTTTGAGTTTGAGACCAGCATGGTCTACATAGTAAATTCCAGGCCATCCAGGACCACATAGTAAGATCATATCTTAAAAAAACACAGGAAAGGACAGAGCTCAGATAAAAGCAGAGGTCCAATGGGAAGACGGATACAGAGGGAAGCACAGAATCAGGTTCAACACTGAGGCACTCCACATGATCATTTCCAAGATGGCTTCCAGCAGTCTACATTTAATTAGATGGTAAAATGGTAGGCATCAAGTTGACTCTCTTCATTGAATCAACCCTTACAAGTAAAAAGGATCACCACAAAAAGCAAGAGAACACCAAGGAATTTCTTGGCTTGCCTTTCTAACTCAGCCCTAATAACTAATAATGCCAGTGGGAAGCCAAATACATGGCACTGGAGCTGATAACACTTGTTTTGATTAAACTCCCAGAATGACAGTGTCAGAGCCACCAGAAATAAGTCTTCAAGTCTACCTCATATGGAGCCAGACTGCTGACTCACACAGAGAAAAGCAACTGCTGGGAAAGGAATCTGTCATCCCTCCACCTTGTAGGATTTCCATGAGCATCTCACTAGACCTGTAATGTTCTGTTACTGAAATAAGACTAAAATATGTTTCAGGTTTGTGCGTTCATGAGGAACTGAACAAGAGGCAGGGCCTTCACTGCCCATGCAATTTAAGATTTCAATACTTATAAGGCCTTACTAAGTTTTTAAGCTAGGTTTTCTATGCCAAAGCTAACTTAGAATTTTAAAGCTTAAGTCCACAGTAAATGGCTCCAGAGTTTCCGAAATCAGGTCTGGTGAGATGAAAAAAGTACTTGCTACCAAGCTTGATGACCTACTCAATGCCTGAACCCACATGGTGGAAGGACGAAAGTGCTTCCATACGATGCCCTCTGACCGCCACACTCATGACCGCCACACTCATATCATAGAACACACAGACATACAATCACTCACACGCACAATAAATAAGTATTACCAAATAGTTTCAGAAATCAGCTTTTACCTTGTATCGTTCCCAATAAGACTGTACAAAACACTCAGCGGCAGCTTTAGATGAAGCATAAGGGTTTGTAGGTTGTTTGGGTGATGATTCATCAAACTCCTAGTTTTAAAAGGATACATTTGAATTACATACTCCTTAAGTAGAAAACATATTACAAGGTCTAAGTGTGTGGCTTAACAGTAGTCTGTGTCAAATTCACAAGAACCTGAGTTCAATCCCAGCACAAACACACATTGAGTGCACATTAATATACAACCATACTACTAGTTTGAAATGTCAATCACTACATCTAAGAAATCATTTCTTGCTCTGGTGGTACACATCTGTAATCCCAGCACTTGGGAGGTGGAGGAATGGAATCAAGAATTGAAACCCTGTCTCAAAAACAAGCAAACAAAAGCCAAACCAACACAGAAACCTCTTGAATTCTAGTCATGGGAAAAGTAAGTGTAAAGGTTCTTAAAGTCTAGTGTAGGGGAGAAGAAATAGGAAATGCAGTTACTGAACTGGCTGGAGGCCATATTATATCAAACCTATAGTCTCAACTATTTTAAAATATTTTTAAAGATGTATTTATTATTTTTATATGTATGTGTGTGTACATGAGTTTCTGTGCACCACATATACACAGGAACCCATTGGAACCACATAAGGGCATTAGATCTCCACGACCTGGAGTTACACATGATTGTAAGCAACCACATGGGTACTAGGAGCCAAGCCAGGGTCCTCTGTAAGAGCAATAAAGCCATCTTTCCTGCCTTATATTTTACTTTTGAGACAAAGTGTCACTAAGTTACCCAGGCTAGGTTTTAACTTGGGGTCCTTCTGTTTCAGCCTCCTTCAGAACTCAGATTACGGACCTGTGTCACCAGGTGTGTGCCACTAGGCCTGGCTAAAATGTTTTGCAACTATCTTGGGTGAATAAGAATTCTCTTAGGAAATCTTGGTACAGCTATTGACAATCACTGTTGCAACATTCTGAAGCTCACCACTGAAAGCAAAATCATGTAATTATTTAGTTATAAAAATGATGGTCAGAAGAGCCTATACAATAGAGCTAAACACAAAATTGGTACTAGACAAAATGATAGATGGTAATGAAGTTTGTGCATCATCCTTTATTTTATGCAATCAGTAAATAACTTAATTCTCCTGAGTGGAAAGACTTGGAACTGGAATGTTAGGACCTTCTCTATGCACCACCCAGACATTGTTGAATGCTTTCTATCAAAACACAAGTTGGAAGATCTTCCAGAGAGTGGAAACCAGCTGCTGGCTAATACCATATTAAATGTCCACACATTAGAAGTGTTTGGGAACCCTTTTTATAATGACATACACCAATTTTTGTTTTAATTCTCATAAAAATATACTTATATAAGGAAATCTGTAGTTTTACTGGGTAACAGTTGGGTGCTTATATACCAACCAAGCTAGTGATTTGAAGATTAAAACTTCAGAAGTATGAACAACTGTACTCTTCTCTACCTAAATTTAATTGTTGACTGCCATTATTCTCTCAATCTGTACAAGATCACACAACTACACTAAAATGTTAACTGTATAGAAATTATCTTAACCATTAATAACTTTTAGAAGTAAGCATTCAATAACTATTACCTGCACATAGATATTTTTTGAGGCTTCTCTTTGGTATCCTCTTAATTTCAGGACCACTATACCTAACAGTATAGACATTTGTTTATTCTGAGGCTTTTGCTTTCATATCCTGCTTAGGATTAAACACAGGATTTCACACACACTGAGTAAGTACTTAACACTGAGCAAGACCCCCTAGACTGTTGTTACTCACTTCCCATTGACTCTGAACTAGATCCTGGCCTGTTACTCACTTCCCATCAACACAGAGATTGACCCTGGCCTGTTACTCACTTCCCATCCACACTGAGCTAGACCCTGGCTTGTTCCTCACTTCCCATCAACGTAGAGATTGACCCTGGCCTGTTACTGACTCCCAACAGAACATGTATTTAAAAGAAAGGACCAAGGAAAGGAAACTATGGACTGAAGAATGGTTCTATCTTTTTGTCTAAAAAATACAATTAGAAATGATTTCATATGAACAGGGCCAGGCATAGCGACACATCCCTATAATACCAGCATTCAGGAGACAGAGGCAGGAAGGCTGTGAGGCTAAGTAACACAGGGAATTCCAGGCCAGCCTGAGCTACACAGTGAGACCCTGTCTTCAAAATATCAACAACAGAAGAACAGATTCCAGTTTCAACAACAATTTTGCAACACTCATCACTGACATTCTAAGGTGTTTTCCCGCCCAGAGGAGAAGGTGAGCAGGGATATGCTACAGCCCATGAAATGACATCATCATGTTTTACAACTGAGATAAACATGAGATCTGCTGCTGTTGCAGAACGGTCAGATCCTGGGTGACTCTGTACCAATGCTAACAGTCCCTCACATGAAGTGGTATCCCTTGATATCACAAAGGAGAAGTCACATTTTGGAGGGTGAAACAATGCATGTAATTAGAGCACAGGAAAAGCCCAGAACTTGAACAAGACAGACTTCTACACTGGTACACAGTAAGTAAGCAGAATATGCTTTCTAAGCTTACCTGATCAAGACTGCCTCCATATACTTCATCTGTGCTGACGTAAATAAATTTCTCCACTCTGGCTTCATAAGCAGTATTTACCAAAACATGAGTGCCATAAACATTGACATATGTAAACTCAAAGGCACGGACAAACGAAAGATCTAAAAAGGACGAGAGAAAACCACAATAATTCCGCTCATGGGACAAAACAAATACCAAACAACTAACTCAGGTTTTAAGAGTGCTTCCTTCCCATGACTCGCCACATCTGCAACAGGTCTAAGAAACAACACAATACAGGTCGATACATCGGTGGTCTCAGGTAGTCCACGCTGGCCTCAAACTTACGATGTAGCTGAGCACGACACTGAAATTTTACTTTTAATTAATTACTATGTGTGAGAGTATATGTATGGTGTGTGTGTGTGTACACCACACCTTGAGTGTGGAGCCATTCTCTCCTTCTACCATGTTGGCTTTGGGGAGCAAATTCAGGTTATCAGGCTTAGAAGGAAGAGCCTTTATCCACTGAGGCATCTCACTGACCCAATCTTGAACATCTGATCTTCCTGTCTCTCCCACCCAAGTGCTAGAAAGACAGGTAAACACAAAGCACAGATAAGTAGTCTGGTCCTTATTTAATTTGGTCATGTGCCCACTCCTCATTTAATACAGCACTTGGCACCTGGCAGCCTCAGAGCCCACTCAGACTCATACCTGCACTGGGCTACCCTGCTTCTGACTACATGTGCACCCCTCTCTGAACTACAGCACAAGTTCTCGACCCCTAAAAGTAACCAAATACAGATAATTTCTACTCAGATACATTCCTGATATATCTGGGTATAAGACAGAAAGGCCACTCCGGTCTGAACTGGTTTGGGTTGCATGTGCAGTAAGGCAAACAATATTCTCCCAGTAAATTTTTAGGGTCAACTGTCTATTTACTATCCTATACCCACTGTGGTTGTTTGAATGTAATTGGCTCCCCTAATCTCATAGGGAGTGGCACTATTAGGAGATGTGGTTTTGTTGGAGTGGGTATGGCCTTGTTACAAGAGGTGTGTCACTGTGAGGGCAGGCTTTTAGGTTTCCTATGATCAGGATACTGCCTAGTGTCTCAGTTGACTTCCTGATACCTGCAAGGTATAGGACTCTCAGCTACTACTCCAGCACCACGTCTGCCTGCACATTGTACCCATGATGCTCCCCATCATGATGATAATGGACTGAACCTCTGAACTGTAAGCCACCCTAGTTAAATGTTTTCATTTATAAGAGTTGCCATGGTCATGGTGTCTCTTTACAGCAATAAAAACCCTAAGATACCTATGCATAATTGGGTGCACCTATGATTAAAATCAGATGCATCATGGGAAGGGACATGAAAATGATTATCTGACCTCATCTATCAAGCAAGACAGACAACCACCAGAACTATGCCCCTTAGTAACGAGCTCCTTTCTGGGGACCTTGAGTACCTTACTCACACGCCCCACTGTCAAACACTAAAACAGGACACGTGGGCAGGCTGGGCTTGTAGGAAGTGGAGGAGTGCTTTTACATGTGATGCCAGTCCCTAGTGCAACCAGTATGGGGGCCGGGGAGCTGAAAACAACAACAAACCCTAACCTAAAAACAAAATGAAAACCACAGGACAAGGGGGAAATACTTGAACATATTGGAGATAAACAATCTACCCACACCAACAATCTACAAATAATTTATAAAATCAAATAAGAATAGTCCTAGAGTAAAATGTATAGAAGACATAAATAGTCTAAACAAATAAATGGTCCTTAAGCTTATGGTGCTCAACTTCACTTATAATGAAGAAAACTCAAATTTAAAACTTATTTCTCAGACTAGCAAAAAATAAAAAAAAACTGACAAGAGGGGCTATAGATGGTTTAGTTGTTAAGAACATTTGCTTTTTCAGAGGACCCAGGTTTGATTCCCAGCGCCCACAGGGTGGCTACAAACCGTCTGAACTCCAGTTCTAGGGGATCTGATGCCTGTTCTGACTTCCAAGGCTCCTGCGTACATGTGGGTCACTGCTGGAAGACCCCGCTACTTAAGGTTGCAGTTCACTGTGTCCAGATAGTTCTCTGAGCTTACAAGAGGACGCTCTCTACCCTATCTGGACAGTGCCGCTAGGCCCGGATGCCTGACCTTATTTGGAAGCTGCCCCTGAGCTTGAGTGCCTGACTGACCCTGTGTGACCTTTGACACGGCTCCTTGCAGAACTCTCCCCTTGCCGCCCATGTGATAACTAGGTGTCGTGCTCCAGCTGTACGGTAGGACCATGCTGCCAAATGCAGATTAGGGATGCCCCAGCTGCTGTCCCCATCCTCTGTGTTCCCCTCACCCTGAAATAAAGCTGAGCTGTCTCACTGAAGCTGACTGTGGAAGGCTCTTCCCCTCGTGCTCACAGCTGGACGAAGCCCTGCATGTCACCTCTGCTCCCTTTGTCCTCATGGACTGGTGGCCAACGGACCACGAGGAAAGGGAGGCCCCAGTGCACATGCATACACTCGGGAGCACACACTTAAATATTTTAAAAACAAGAAAAGATACTTTGTAGGTGAGGCTAAACGGATGGAGGAACATACTTCTGCACACAGGAGTGAGTCTACAACAGTGTTTGTCCTCAACCCTCCTAATGCTGCGATCCTTTAATACAGGTCATGTGGTGGTGACCCCAAGCACAAAATTATTTTCGTTGATACTTCATAACTGTAATTTGCTACTGTTATGAATTGTAATGTAAATGTCTGGTATGTGACCCCTGTGAAAGGGTCACTTGACTACTGAAGGGTTCACAACCCACAGGTTGAGACCCACTGGCCCACAACAATGTATTCAAACCCAAAGGAAGAAAATTGGGGGATGTGTAGCCAAACTGCTAAGCATTTATCCGTTAATCCAGACCTTTGAGCTGAACTTCTCCCCCTAAAATTTATGCTGATGCCTACTCCCATAGTACATTAGAGTGTGATTATGTCTGGAGACAGGTTTTCAGGAGGTGATTCAGACGAAATGAACCCCTTAAGGTGAACACTAATCCAGATGTGTGCCCTCACAAGGATAACATTTGGACCCAAAACTGAGTGAGAGCCTGAACACAGAGGGAAAGCCGCCATGTGAGGCCATAGGAAAGGCAGAGCATGCCGACAAACCTTGAAGATAAGCATGTGGGACAGTGTCAAGGGCTACCAGGTTATGCCAAAGAGGACTCGGGAAGCCACCAGAACTGCTTCTAGTGGCCAACAGCGGGTGTGAGTGCGGACACCACAACCCCACAAATGACTAAAGCAACAGGAGACAAAAGTTGTGTTAAAATCCAGGAACTCATAATGATACTTTGAAGAAAAGAAGAAACCAAGTCATCACCACAGAGCCCGGTGCACAGGTAAAGAGAATACGGCAGCGGGGCTGGCTGCCGCCATCAGCCGAGTCTCAAGGTGCCCTAAAAACTGACATGGAGACCCTGCTCTTAAACTCTGATTTAACACGGGAACGGGGAAAAAAGACAATGAGAAAATCATCATTGCCAAAGCTCAAATATACACAAATCCTGACCACACAAAATAGTACTCCTAAAAATAGTAAGACTGATATCTACTGGGACTGAAAGACAAAATGAAACACAACAGACTTAAAGCTTAGCTAAAAACAAGGCTGGGCATAAACAAGCTAAAGGCCATGATCTGGGAGGAGCACAGAGTTCCAGACTTTACACTCTGAAAGCTAATCGCCTTATGTAAGCACAGACTATGTGCTTTCCAAACGAGCAGTGGGAAAAGAAAAGAGAAACGATTCCTCAGCCCAGGCTCTAAAAGACAGCAAGCAGGTAAATATCAATGACGATCAAACAGTTGTTTCAAAAGAAGTAGAATCTAGGCTGAAGATGAAGTCCGTGATAGAATGCTTAGCCGGCGTGCACAAGCTAACTCACAAAGGCAGAGGAGAGCTGGAAACAACACTACAGAAAAGACATCACCAGATGACACAGCCACATTCATGTCTACTAAAAGGAGCTCAGGGCAATCCACATCACCAGGAAGGAAGAGCACTGCAGAACTGGGAGATGGCTCAGTGGTCTGAGTGCTCACTACTGTTCAAACCCAGCACCACATGCTGTACACGTCTGTAATCCCCAACTGGGAAGTGCGGACAGGAAGATCCCAGAAGCTCTTTGGCTACTCAGCCTGGTCCAAATAGTGAGTTTCAGGTTCAGTAAGAGTCTCTTCTCAGGAGTGAGGCAGAGCACAACATCTCACATCTTCCTCTGGCTTCTGCGTGTGCCTACACAGGAACATCTACCTGCACAAACATGTACATGTTCGTGCACACACACATACACTCACACACATGCATACAAACCACACATGTATGAAACATGATAACATAAAGATAAAGGTTTAGTTTGTCAGGAACACACAAGAGATCACTACTTCTCATTTTTCTTACCAAAATATCTCTCATTAAGATACTTCAATATGAAAAAGGTAATAGGCTTTTCTTTAAATGGGCAAATGATTTCAACTGTATTTTATAAAAAAATTAAATTATCAAAAAACATAAAAACACATGCTCTCACTAGAAACTTGGAAAAATATAAAGTAGACTCTCATACAAATGGGAGTCCGTCCGCCACACAGCGCTGAGTTTGGAAAACTGACCATCACCTGACAAGGGTCAGCGCGACTTCTCTGCAAACGGTTTGCTGCAGCCCCATTACTCAGGACCCTGCACAGACATCAGACAGACGGTATACTTAAAGGACATGACCCGTGGACAAGAAAGTTCACAGCACTGCTGCATAAAACTGCCCAGGAGCATAAGCAACCCAATGTCCAACCAGAGTCAAAATGTAACTGTGGAGCTCTCTTAAATTGGAATACTGAGACAGCAGAGAAGGAACAAACTATACCCACACCCAACTACCCAGCACTTCACACATGGAAACTGACAAGAAATGTTATAAAAGTCTACATGTCTGTGTACTCGTGTGAGTATGTGCACAAGTACACACATAGTAGAAGATTTTAAAATAGCCCAAACAAAATTAAAACTGTCAGGGCTAAATATCAGTCACCAAAACCAC
This sequence comes from Peromyscus eremicus, assembly GCF_949786415.1. NCBI lineage: Eukaryota > Metazoa > Chordata > Mammalia > Rodentia > Cricetidae > Peromyscus > Peromyscus eremicus. The sequence continues at coordinate 6,746,180 of NC_081425.1, read as the reverse complement.
AGGGAAGAGTGGAGGGAAACACAGGTTTGCGTCTGCAGGAAGCGGGAGAGGCAGCAGCCTCTGCCAGCCGGCTCCGCAACAACGCTGCCTCCTGCTATGATGAGGGCAACACGTGGCCACGTGACGGCTACTTATTTAACTGCACTTCCAATTCTTCTGATGTGTGTTGTATGTCCCAGGCGAAAGGTCAACTGAATTATCAACACAGCATCTCAAATGCACGAAGTAGTACAGGTCATGTTAACCGGTATACTGCCACTTGTTGTGGAATATTATTTTAAGATGGGTTACATTTGCTTATGCTGTGGAGCCTTTGTTTAATGATGCAAGATGTGTTGCAGTCTTTTATGTTGCATTTGTTTAACTCTGTGAAGCTGTGTTATTTTGCCTGTCTAAAACACTTGATGGTCTAACAAAGAGCTGAATGGCCAATAGCAAGGCAGGAGAAAGGACAGGCGGGGCTGGCAGGCAGAGAGAATAAATAGGAGAATCTGGGAGAAAAAGAAAAAAGAGCAAGAAAACAAGGAGAGGAGGACGCTAGGGCCCAGCCCCCAGCCATCCACGGAGTAAGAGTGAAAGTAAGATTACGGAAGTAAGAAAAGAAAAAAGCCCAGAGGCAACACGTAGGTGAGATAATTTAAAGTTAAGAAAAGCTGGCTAGCAACAAGCAAGCCAAGCTAAGGCCGGGCATTTACAATTAAGAATAACCCTCTGTCTGTGATTTATTTGGGAGCTGAGTGGTGGGCCTCCCAAAAGAGCTAAAGAGCAAAAACAATTAAATTTTGGCATTCCAACGTGGGGCTGTAGAAAGCTATAGTACACAAGAAGAACATGAAACAAAATTGAAGCTCATCTTATTCCTTCCTTTCAGAAATAACCATCAGTCTGAATTTGACTCAGCTCAAAACTTTTTAAAGCCATTTTAATGTCCCATTTCAACACACATGAATTAAAAAGTTATCTGTGGAAAGCCCAATTATCGGGGCTGGGGGTGTGGTTCAATCAAGAAAGTGAGTGCCACTCCACCAGGCAGGAGGGCTGAGTGGGTTCGCAGAGCCCCTGTGAAAAACAAACAAAGGGAAACAAGCCCTGACTCCATGGGGACAAGTGCTGTTTGGGCACAGCGGGTGTGCCCTCTTCCAAAGACTGTGTTATGTTCCTGCTTATTCATCCCGATTCCTGGACTTTGAATTTATTCACTAGGAAAAAAAGAGGCCAGCCATAGCTACAGCATAAAACAGTGCTTACCTACATGTGTCTGTGCAGCAAAATGCAGGACTATGTCTATTTTCTCTATCTCAAACAGCAGCTTCACAAAGTGAGAGTCGCAAATGTCACCCTGCATGGAGAGGCAAACATGGACAGGTGAGGTTTCAGGAGCACTGGCATCCACAATAACCAGATGTATTTTAGCAGCCTTGAAGTCAACCAAGCAGCCAGGCAAGTATAATAACAATGTGGTTCTTCAGCATCTTAGAACATATGTATTTAATTCGAAATATTTTGGCAAATATGTCAAGCAATAACTTTGTTGAATACCAACTTCTGTTAAATACTGTGCTGACTTCTATCACATACTTGTAAAGCTAAGATCACAAAGAAATTTTTTAGCATTAAGAAAAATAAACCAGGCTGGAGAGATGGCTCAGTGGTTAAGAGCACTGGCTGCTCTTCCAGAGTACTGGAGTTCAATTCCCAGCAACCACATGGTGGCTCGTAACCATCTGTAATGAGATCTGGTGCCCTCTTCTGGCCTGAAGGCATACATAATAAATAAATAAATCTTTAAAAAAAAAAAAAAAAAAAAAGAAAGAAAGAAACCTTTCAGAGAGCTACACTAAAATACATGTAAAATAAGCATAACAACTGGAATAATATTGGGAAGTATGTTTTATCACCACTAACTAAAATTATAGTACTCTGATGCTTGTATGTATTTTTAATTCACATATCTTGTCAATTATTCATAGATTTGCCACGGTACCAAAACTCATATGCAGTTTTGTATGTGATATCAATCTAAAAGTAGAACTCTCTATATCATGTAGTATTCTGGAAACTAGCTGATCTTTAACATGTTTGTAACACAAAGCATTATGGTTTCTGCATGACTAAAGAGGCATTATCAACAAAGCTTCCATACCTGTATAAATTTGTAGTTTTGTTTGTTAGAAATAGGTTCCAGATTCTTCAAGCTTGCACAGTAATCCAGCTTAAAACAAGAGAACATGGTGGGGAAGAAACGGCACACAAAGCAAGATCAGCTCTTTCTATAACAAGTTGATTTAGTTTGAAGGTCACAAATGTTAAAACACCGATACAAGAATATCTTCTAAAAAGGCTTCCTGTATTTTACACCTTTAAAGTTTCTGACATCCTAACAGTAAAAGCAGGTCACTGTTAATTTTCAGAAGAACTAACTCCAAGAGAAACGCTGTTACAAATCTCTCTTTAAAAGTGTTCCTGCTCAAACTCACCTTCAGCACTGGTGGCGAAAAACTAAAAACATTTAGTTCTTGACAGAAAAGGAACTATCAATTGAAGATAAAGTAACACCTGCTTTATACATCTATAATTCATTACACCTCTTCTTCTAACATGGTAAATCAGTGCATACATTTTAAAAAGAGCTGGTTGGGGCTGGAGAGATGGCTCTGAAGTTAAGAGCACTAGCTGCTATTCCGAGTTTAGTTCCCACCACCTATCTGGTGGTTCACAACTGTCTGTAACTCCAGTTCTAGAGTTCCAGATCCAACACCTCTGGCCTGGGGGGCAGCTGCACTCATGTGCACACACCCACCTACCCATCATTTATTATTTTTTATTTTCATTTATGTATTTTGAGACAGGGTCTCACTATGTACCCTTGAACCCACGAGATCCACCTGCCTCTGTTGGTTGTGGTATTGCACACCAGGAGGATTTGCTAAAGAGGCAGATGTGGGAGAAGCAGGTGTTTGAGGGAAGCCTGAGCTCTACCTTTAGAGCAGGACAGATGTGGGAGAAGCGGGTGTCTGAGGGCAGCCTGAGCTCTACCTTCAGAGCAGGACAGATGGCTGTCCTTGTTGCCACGCCTGGTCCTGGGAGCCACACAGTGAAGGGAAGAACTGACCCTCACAAGTCCTCTTACGGTCTCTCTACATGCCAGCTATAACTCATGTGCCCCTGCCTCCAAATAAATAAATGAAATGAAAAGAATTCCGTTCACCTGCTCATATAACATTAAGACAGAAAAAAATATGCCAACAGTTAACAATTGTTCTTTGCCTGTACACTTTACCATTGTATTTTATGAAATTAAAACCATTTGTATCTTTTGTTTAAACTAAAAAATCCTATTCTTCAGGGAGACTTCAACCATCACTACAAAACTGTCCAAGACTCAATTAATTTCACTGCTTTTTGTTTATTTGTTTGTAGACAGGATCTCATGTGTTCCTAGGCTGGCCTTGAACTTGTTATATAGTTCAAGGATGACCCTAAAGTTCTAATTATCCTGCCTCTACATCCCTAGTGTCCCCATTACAGGCAAGGGCCACTGCAACTGGTTTTAATTCTATTCCAATGCTAGTACTCTTTAGTTCTCTGGCACTACTTCTTAAAAGCTCCCTGGCACTTTTTAATGATGAAGCCAGAAGGAGGTCTAATTGTAGTACATGAAGCTCATTTTTTATAACACTTACCTTGTCAAGATTTATGATCATATAGTTGGGATAATCTTCTACTAAGGAGACAATCACATGGGATGCACTACAAAGAGAAAAGAACTTTATGAGTGACAAATGTTTACTTTCCTAGACTCTTCAAAAGTTTTCCTAAGCTGTGGAGTGGTAGGAAAATATCAAGATAACATTACACTTTTCCAATACAAAAGCAATGATGTAACACACCACACATACACACTTTTAACCCACCTTCTCAACAGAATCTATAAACAAACTCTCACATCCTCCTTGTGACATGTATAACTTTCTGGCCTGGAGAATAAAGAAAAAGCCAGTTTAACCAAATGATGCTGCCCATGAATGCTGTGAGTGTGAGCATGAAAAACGTAAGGTCTAGTCAGAGCAAGTACACTGAGGGTCCAATATGCCCTTTCAGGAGCTGCAACGTAATTATACAAATATTACTTCAGCATAAACACCGTCATTTGCCTGTTTATACTGACTTCTGCAACTGCTCTTCTAGTATTAGAAGTTGGATGTGTAAGCCTGAAATCTCGGGAGGGTCCTGGACTGAACGAAGTCTTCCTGGGCTAATAGTAGTTGACACCATCTTGAAGTTTGGTACTGACAGTGCTTCCTGGGTATCAGTGGGTGGACCCTGATATGGAGCTATCTCAGTAAAGTGAGCTGCCAGATATTTTTAAACACTTACACTTTGGGTTCTCGGGCGTAATGGCAAGCACTGACCAACTGTGAAGAGGACATTTATATTGGAGACCGTTTCCCTCACTTTCTAGGGCATTCTTGTGGACCAGGCCTTCCATGAAGTACAGGCACTTTCCCACATCCACACTCCTGTTCATTAAGTGAAACGTGGCTTCCTGGTACCCTTAGCAAAGTGACTGTTGAATTTAAGATGTTAATGCAGTGAACGAGAATCTCTGTATCTTCAAGCTGGAGACACGGTGTTCCGTGAGGGTGGAAGAGTTTCCTGTTTATTACTCATGCACTCATCCACTCAACTATTACTGAAGACCTTCATAATATGGACCAGACCTTCCTTTCTGCGGGTGCTTCATGAACATCAGTCTGCCCTCACAGCTTATACTCTAGAAAAGGGACAAGGCCATAAACAAGTAAACACAAACAATGCTATTTCAGGTCCCGTTAAGTGGGTCAGTTACCTAGGGTGGTCCGGTAAGGACTCTTAAGTTGATATGGGGGTAAATTAACGCCTGAACTGAATAGTGCAAACAGCCTAAGAAAATAAAGAAAGGGAAAATGTCTCAAGTCAGGAAGGGGCACTAACCTATTGTGGTCCAAGAACCCTGAGGGGGTTGTAGCAAATACAGAAAAGCAAGAGATTAGGTTGGAAAGCAGGGCTTGAGCACTTGAGTCTTCTAGATCTGATAAAGATTTTGGACTTTATTACAAGTCTCACAGAAACCACAAGTATAAAATCCTACGTGGCAGCAGCATCTCACTTCCTTAACAACAGTGACATCTGTGTGGGGAACACGCTTTAAGGGGTCTAAAGAAAACGCATGGAGATCAATCCGGGGAGGCAGTGCTCTAAGCAAAAGAAGGCAGTATCGGGCCTAACACAGTCGGGGGGCAGTGGTGAGAAGTCCAATTAAGGATCACCTTTGACACAAAGAAAAAGGGCAGGCTCATGGAATGTGGGGATGAGCCTCGCACAAGTTGCTTATAATAGAGGATTTGTCAACGTGTTCTTAAAGAAAAAGTGAGTCCCATCACGATCTCACATCGTGTCGAGACGTGCTTTGGGACGTGCTGGTGGGAGGCTTGGCGAGGGAGCCTGAAGAAAATGCAGAGTTCAGCGTGTGCACCTCAAAAAGTGACAGGTGGGAAACACCTCAGGCACGTATGAGGAGGACGCTACCACGGCACTCCCGAGTTCCTTTTTGCGGGACAGGTGTTAAAGTCGTCGCAGTTGCCAAGCAACCTCTTTTGATTGGCCGAAAAGTGAGGGGAACTGGGCGGGTGGTCCCGGCCGTGCATTAAGACCCTCCCCACATTGCATCCTCAAAGCCGTGGACCCCTGTGCAAAGACGAGGAGAGCCGCGGGGAAGGTTAGGTTTGCGGGGAGAAACTTCGCCACCAGCCCCGTTACCTACATGAATCCAGCACCCCCGGTCACCAGGACCCGCTTCGCGTAGCTGCCGGGAGGACCAGAGGGCTCCTCCCGGCCAGGCGCCGACATCTTCCAGCTCGGCAGCGCCAGCGCCGTAGAGCGCGGAATCCGGAGACCCCAGGGAAGTACCATCACGACGTTTTGCGACACGTCCCCGCCCCCGACACGTTAAAAGGAAGTCAGCTGCAGCTTCCGGGTTCTCCCTGACAGCGGCCCGAGGGGCGGGGCCGGGACCGGCAGTGGCACTGCGCAGGCGCAGGCTCTATGCCTGAACCAACCTGAAATTGGGGTCACTGGGGAGCTAGGTCTGGAACGTGTTCTAGGCAAGTGTAACCGGCATGGGTTACTTCTAGAGATACTGGGACGTTCGGAGTTACGAATGGATGTCTTCATTTTTGTACTTCAACTATGTCCGTAGGCTAACTCCCCCTGAGCAGAAACCTCGGGAATGTATGCAGTATGGGAATGGGAAGTTGCATTGCAAAATTACGTTTTACTGTTAATCTTATTACAGACTGTGAAGGCTACTTGAAATCATAGTAAAGATATTTCGTAGATTCCCCTACTGGATCTTACTCTCTTGTCTCGTTGCTCACTCTGCCCCATCATGGTCCTCCCCACTCTTACGGTGTTACCAGGCTGCTTCTGCCTTGGCCCAGAAGCCCTTTCATCCAATGTCTGCTAGTGTTTACCCATACTCCTTCAGTTCTCAGTTTGAGTGCCAGCCTGTTGGAGTCTTGACTCAGTTTAAACAGCAACGGACACCCTAACCGTGCAGAGCCATTTATTTTTCTCTTTCTTAGAGTTCATCAACAATGATATAATTGCTCACTGTCTCTGCTCTGTGGAGGTAAGGCCTTTCATTTATCTGGGACCAGATCTATCAGAACAAACATTCATCAACAAGTAGGTTCATGATGAAATTGCTCATTGCCCCTGGTATATTAGAACTGTTCTGATATAGTCTGCTAGCTCTTCATGAATTCTGAGGCTCTCCCAGTTGGAAATGGTTGGCAGCCATAGTCTTTCAGGTGAACAGAGGTGTCAGAAGGCTGTCTTTGGTGTAAGAACGGCATTACTGATCAAGAAGAAAACCATGAGACAGAAAAGTGCTGACAGCAGTCAAAGCGGTGTTCCGCTTTTCCTTCAGGAACTCCCAACCCCTGTTCTTAGCATATCAATAACACCACTAAAAGTTTAGACAAGCTAAATTTGCTAGAGTTTTATTTTAGCAAACAATGAGAAATGAAGCAACACTCAGGAAGAAAGGTTCAGAGAGCACCACCATGCCACATAGGCAGTCAGTATGTACGGAAAAAGATGTGTGTGTGTGTGGGTATGGCCCAGTGGTTAAGAGCACACACTGCTCTTTCAGAGGAGCCAGGTTGGATTCCCAGCACCAACATGATGGCTAACAACCATCTGTTACTCCAGCTCCAGGGTATTGGAAGCCCTGTTCTGGCTTCCACGGGCACTGTACCCTTATGGCACATAAATACCATGTAAGCAAATTCCTGTACAAAAAAAAAATAGATCTTTTTTATAAAAAGCTAACGTTTAGGAAAGACTTAACAGGTTATAGATCTAATTGTGCCTTCTCAAAGAGCACCATGATACAATGCATCTTCTATATCCAGGCATAATCGATCAGTTGGGAGTCTTTTGGTTAGCTGAAGCTCACTAAGTTAGGTTGCAGCTAATATGCAGAAATTCAGAATACCATGGCAGTCTCCAGGCAAATTTAGTTTCATACCACATGTATTCGCAGAAGCTTATCTGAAAAGATCCACCTGAAAATATTAACAAAGCCACCTTTCAGTGTTGGGTAATTGGCAAGGAAATTAGGAAGTCAGGATGTAAAATGTTGCTCTATACACTTGACTGTGTGTGTTTTTCTAACCTGCATGAAAATTACTCATATTTAAAAAGAACTAGGGTAATTTTAAAAAGTCTTAAAATATTAATACCCTTATTCCCCTGGGAAGCCAGGAGTACTGAAAATGCTGATAAGAGGTGAGGTTTCTTTATTTAAAGGGTGAGGTATGTTGTGAGCACGTGCTTTTGTTATAAAAACATCTTGTTGAATGAAAATCACCTGTACACACTTATTCATGAAATAATTTGGGATTCCTACTTTCGCTTTCATCAAGACCTTCACAACTGACCTGCAACTTACAACAGAGAAAGTCAGAAGAACCGGAAGTCATTTACAGTTCTGCATAGTAAGTGACCTGACAGGGGAGTGAGGTATTCTGGTTCCAGGGAAACCCAACGGACTCGGGGTGTCAGGAAGGCTTCTTCAAGTTGGAAAAAATGAGACAAAGCGAAGCCGCCGAGCAGTAAGAAGCGCTGCAGCCAATGGATTTGCAAATCTATCAGCACAGAAGCGTGCGGTGTTTATGAAACTGATAGTGTTAAGGACGAGCATTAGTTGAGAGATGGACATTTGAAATATTTGAACCCATGTTCAGGAGATGGGAACGGTGGGGGGGTTGGGGAAGGGCGGGGCGTGGGGGCAGGAGGAGGGAGGACAGGGGAATCCGTGGCTGATATGTAAAATTAAATTATAAAATAAAAAAGAACCCATATTCTAAAGAGCGTGGGTTGTGTACTAAAAGTGATAAACCTCCTTTGAAAGAAAATGATGCTGAAATGGTGTTTTTTGTTGTTGTTGTTGTTGTTGTTTTTTGTTTTTAGCATTCTGTAACTTTAAAGTCAGAGATGGACCATAGTTAAGTAGAGTTAATACTGGAGGGAGGTCAGTTGACACAAGCCAACTCAGCTGCTTCATACCATCACCAGATTATAGGCCGATGAATATTTGATTAGACGTGTAATGAAGGTGGTCGTTGTAATTTTCAGCTGTCTGATGATATAATTCAACTAGACTGGGAACTCTGTTCATGGGAGGAAAAATCGGTTTGGTGCCAAGAGAAGTTAGGCTTTTCAGTTTGCACATGTGAAGTGTCCTTGCAGCGTTAAAGTGGGCATAGGCGCGGGAGAGAAAAAGCAAAGCCCGTTTCCCAACTTTGAGGGAGTTTTCCCGACAGCAATAGTTCGGCCACGCATTTCTCAGTTCTTTCCTGGAAAGCCTCAGACGTCAATGACAAGCGCGCGAGTGCGCAGTGAGTGGCGAAGGGCGCAAGGGTTACCAGGGTGCTGGTTCCCGGCATTCCGAACAGCATCCCTGGAGGGCTCCATTTAAAACAGGCGCGAACTAGCGGCACGGCTCGGGAGCGCGGGGACCCGCCTCGCCGCGCGTCCCGCCCACCACGGCCGATGATTGGCTGCCGTCTTCGGCTCGTGGCGGAGATCCCGCGTCTCATTGGCCGTCCCTCTCCAGCGCCGCGCCCCCTCGGCCCCGCCCCGCCCCCCGCTGCCGACGTGGGCTGCAGGCCCGAGGCGGTTGCCCGGCGCGCGGTGGAGCGGGCTGCGGGCATGGGCGGCCTGCGGCTGCTGGCGGTAGCCCTCACGTGCAGCTGCTGGTGGCCGCAGGGCGGCCAGGGCAAGACCCTGCGGGGCAGCTTCAGCAGCGCTGCGGCCCGGGACGCCCAGGGCCAGAGCATCGGCCATTTCGAATTCCACGGTAGGTCCGGGGCGGGCCGAGGGATGGAGGCGCGCGGCCTCCCGCAGGCCCGGGGTCGGTAGGCGGCGGCCGCGGCGCCTCCCTCCCGCCACGTCGTCCCGGCCTCACCTGGATCCTCGCGTCGCCGCGTCCCTGCGCCTTCACCAGGCCGCAGCCTACTGCACCTGAAAGCGGTTTCCATTTCCCCGACGCTCCCCGTGCAAACAGGACCGCTCCGCTGCACCTTCCCAGAGCCGGTCCCCAACTCCGCACTTGGCCTCGTGGTGTGCATTTGGGCCCTGTGGTTGTGAGTGAATGTCAGCCCAGGAACCTATCTTGTCTGTAACACCGGTTGCAGGAAACCTACTTGGAGTGGGTTTGGGATCTGTCATTGCCTCAACAGTTTGGTTACCGCGCTACCGTGCAGTAGATTTACTATGTGTCTGGAGTTCAGTTGGTGGAAATGCGTTTAAGTGTTTAGAAAAGTTTCGTGATTGATACGCTGTGGCCTGTCTGAAAGGGCTGCGCTTCATTCTTACTTCCTGGTATCCCCCAGGAAAATCGATCACTCTTTCGGTTGATGAATTTGCAATTCATTCTGTTAATTTTGCCCCAGTTCATTTGCGCTCTTAGCTTCAGCATTTTTTCTTGGTACTTTGAATTTGACATAACTGCATTTCAAATGAGTAATTTCCTTAATGAAGCTCGGATCTTTGGCTTATATGATCAAGTTGCATTACATGCGACTGGATATCAGCGTGCCTACGTAGGGGTCTTAGGAGAAGGTAATAGAAATGAGTGTGGCAAGGAATGTCAGGTCCTGGAAACTTGCCGAATTGATAGTGTAAAAGGATGCTTTAAAAACACAAAAATGGAAGGTTTTACAATATCTGAGAAAAACCTGCCAGTTTCCCAAAATCTGAATACGCCTGGGGGAAGGAAGACGAGACCCCTGAATAAACAGTTTTGTTGTATTTTTGTCGTATTTTCAGTCTCTTAACCTGTGGCAGTCCTTTGAGAACTGACTGTGCTGTCACTGTGATCTGGACAGCGCTGGTAAATCAAGGATCTGTGGAAGCTGAGATCTCTGCTGTTCATGCCCCACAGAGATACACATAACCCTGATCATGATTACCTTGTGAACACGAGGGGAAACATGAAATAACCTAGGTTGTCAACACCCCAGATGTTGTTTGGGAAGTGTTACAAGCATCAGCTGAATGAAAAAGATATGTTACGTGTTGTTTCATAAGTCTCAACAGATTGGGGAAGGGATATCCCATGTACAGTTTCTCTTTTATATATTATGCGCGTATAATTCTCTTATGCGTAGTTCTTACCAAGTTTTGGTCGATTCCAGTTTAATTCAATAAAGCTATGCTGAAACAGAACTGCAGCTTACTATAATTTAAAGAGTTAGGACTTTAGAGGCACTTTGTGAAACTTGATACAGTATACCAGCTATTGTAAGAGACTTACTCTTTATGTACACTGTACATTTTAACTTTTTGAAAAGCTTTAACCAAAGCAATAATTCTAGTAACAAAAGAACTGAAGAACCAAAAGAATAGAAAATTGTAAGATTTTAAGAAGTCTACTGCTTCACCTCTTCCCTAGCATCCCTTCCCCTAAGGCAACTACTTTTCAATATTTATATACTAATTTTTTAAATTATTATTTTTGTTTAAGTGTGCATTCCTGCATGAGTTTATGCGTGTCACTTTCATGCAGGTACCCTTGGACATGAGAGGGAATCAGATCCCCCATAATTGGAATTTCAGATGGTATGAGCTGCCACAGGGGTGCTGGGAACCAAACCTATGTCCTCTGCAAGAGCAGCAAATGCTCTTAACGATGGAGCCATCTCTTTAGCCCCTGAACTGGGGTCTTCGTTTGTTGTGCAGCTGAGCTCACTTGTTATTACTCATTCTAAAAATTCTTTTGTTAAAGTCATAAGTGTAAAAATATGTTTGGGATGTAAAATAGGTACCCCAAACACATATATTTAAACTTATTACCTGTGTTTCATTTTCACATTAAACTATAATTAGGAGCCGGGTGTGGTGGGGCACACCTTTAATCCCAGCACTTGGGAGGCAGAGGCAGGTGGATCTTTGTGAGTTTGAGGCCAGCCCGGTCTGGTGAGTTCCAGGATAGTCAGAGCTACACAGAGAAACCCTGTCTCACAATGCCCTCCCCCCCCAACAAAAATATATATAATTAGATACTAATAGCGTATTATGTTTAAAAAAAGATACTTCAGCAAGAAGTCTTATAGATTATGAGCAAATGTATACGATGGATGAAGTGGATTGTAGAGTGAAGCAGAAATTCTGTGATGATGATTGTCCAGGTGTCCCAGATCATGCTCTTTATTCAGTGAACCGTTACCATTTGCTACTAGAGCTAAACAGTAAGTTCCATGTTGGGTAAACCCTTACACCCGAATGAGGTGTTCATTATGCTGTGGTTAATTTACATAAACGGGATTTAAGAACATAAAATTCCCATATTGATACATGGAGGTACAAACTTGTCCTACTGCCTTAGTTCTTTATAAGACCAAACTAGTTGATAATTTTTGTTTTAATGTCAAGGTGACCATGCGCTTCTGTGTGTCAGAATCAACAACATAGCAGTGGCCATTGGAAAAGAAGCTAAACTCTACCTGTTCCAAGCCCAGGAATGGCTAAAGCTACAGGAGGGCAGTCCTGGGTATAGCTGTAGTGAGAGGTTATCCAGAGCTCAGCTGACAAGTGAGTATTTCGGTTTTTTCTTTGACCATTAGATGTGTTCCTGCCCCCCTTTAATGTTGAAGTATAGTACAACACGGTAGATATATGTATATACTAAGATATGTGTGTGTGTGTGTGTGTGTGTGTGTGTGTGTGTGTGTGTGAGACTATATACATGTAACTGATGATATGATATTTTGGATGTTAACGTTTTTGGCTGCATTGTTCAAAAGCTAACCATTTCTTTGTTCAAAGGATAGAACAAAAAAATAAAAGGATTTTCTCCTTTTATTGTTCAAAGAGTTTTTAAATGTCCAAATAATTTGTAAAGGAGTCTTCATTTGTACTCTGTGGTTTATGTAGTTCATGCTAATATGCCAGATACATTTTTATCTGGTTGTAGTATGTGGTGAATAGCGTTGAATAGGTATTACCTGCCAGCACTGCACTAAACACTAACGTGTTATCTCATACAGTTTAGCCCAAGTGATGCTGTTTGATAGCATGCCATTGAGACTTAGTTGTATGATGGTGGAATAGCAGTATCTATTGCACCACATCACTTAGGGTTTGCCTCAGGAGGTGCCTTATCATCACTCTCATCCATTTTTTCTTGATTCAGTGTCTCATGATTAGGATGCTAGCCATTGAGAGAGAAAGTGGGACTTTTATAATTTAGGAATGAAGTACATACACCACTCTTACCTGTTATACACCTGAAATTAACTGCTTGCAGGAGACATGGTTAAAGAGTCTGTATTAGTTTCTTTTCTATTGCTGTAATAAGACACTAGTACCAAAGCAATTATAAGAGAGTTTAATTGGGTTTACGGTTTCAGAGGGCTAGAGACTCGGCTGGCAGGCAAGCGTGGTAGCAGGAAGCTGGAGCAGTAGCCAGACGCTCACATCATGATCCACAGGCTACAGGCAGAGAGCACACTGGAATAGCACAAGTCTTCTGAAAACCTCAGAGAGCTCCTAATCCTTCCCAAACAGCTCCATCAACTGGGGACCAAGTGTTCAAATATATGAGTCTGGGAGGACCATTGTCATTCAAACCACTTCAGCGTCCATGAGAAAGAGCAACCATCCTCTTCCCTCCTCCTGTGTTCATAAGCATCATCCTCATGCAGAATTGTGCTGGTTTTCTCATAGCCAAGCCAGGTAGAATGTTCCCATTCTAAATATCTAGTCAGCTGTCTGAATGTGTAAGCAGCAAGAGCAGGAAAGAAAATAGTTCCCTGGTCACTGATATCCATTGAGGATGTTTGTTACCTAGATCATTAGCTGATGTCAGTGGTATGCTGAAGAGATCTGAGTGATATTACAGACATTTACGTCAACCCTAAGTCTCTGAATTTATCTTGAAATTTGTACAAATCCCTGTGTTTCCTTTCCGTCACGTTTGCTCAGCTCTGCATCTCACATGTGTACAGAAGTCCTCCTCCTTTGCTCTTCTGTGCCTCCAGTGTTCAAACCGAGCTCCCTCTCCAACTTTTCCATCCTACTCTTCAGCGCTTCTTGTTTCTGGAACTGTCCGCATCCATCTCCTCCACTTCAGTCCTGGGGGTTTGCTTCCAAATCCCTTTTGAACATGTGCTCTCTGGCCTGGAACTCACTCTGTAGACCAGGCTGTTCTCGAACTCACAGAGTCCGCCTGCCTCTGCCTCCAGAGTGCTGGGGTCAAAGGCGTGCGCCACCGTGCCTGGTCACCAGTGGTCTCTCTACACAGCACCTTTGGTCATGTTACCTTTGCTTTGTCTCCACACCATCGAAGAATTTGAGTGTTTTCCTGCTCCTCTGGTGCTCGCAGGCCCCGAGCTTGATCTGCAGAACCCTGGAATCTCTGCTGTGTAGCTTCATCCCTCAGTGTATTGTCTGTGCTCAGTTAATGCTCTCACAGGCCTTTGCACAGGCTTTCCCTTTTCAGCTGCTGTTCCCTCAGCTCTCCCTCCTTGACTCCTCCTGTTTTCCTCAACAGCATTTATCATGATTCCTACTTCTTGTTTCAGTTTTTCAAAATTCGGTCAATAACAGCAGTACCATAAACTGCATGTCCATCCATTCGTCCCTTCACTGAGCAGCTGTGTGGTCACATGCACAGTGCTAGGCATGACTAATACATGGGTAAGCACAACACAGACAGTCAGTCCTTAAAGGTGATGGTGCCAGGAATACATCAGATCAATGTGAGTAAACACATGGTTAGGGCTGGAGAGATGACACAGGTGTTGAGTGCTTACTGTGTAGCTGGGGTTTTCTCCATCCCACCCGGCCCTGCAGTCCACAGCCTCTTATAAAATAATCACTCAGAGACTTAATATTATTTACAAACTGTATGGCCTGTGGCAGGCCTCTTGCTAGCTAGCTCTTTTATCTTAAATTAACCCATTTCTATTAATCTGTGTTTTGCCATGTGCTCCATGGGTCTACCAGTCTGCTGGCATGTTGCTCCTTGGGTGGCAGGCTGGCTTCTCTCCAGACTCTGCCTTTCTCTTTCCTTTCTCTCTCCTTGGATTTCCCATCTGCCTCTAAGCTGCCTTGCCATAGGTCAAAGCAGCTTATTTATTAACCAATGGGAACAACATATATTCACAGTGTACAGAAAGACATCACCTAGTAAGGACCTGAGTTCTGTTCTCAGCACACTGGTCGGATGGCTCACAACCTCCTGTAAGTCCATCTCCAGGGGATCTGACACCTGATCTCTGCAGACAACGCACTTTTATTTACAGAAACCCAACTTCCTCTCTCTCTCACACACACATGTAATTAAAATTAATAAATCTAAAACAACATGCCATGAAATTTCAGTTACAGTAAGTGCAGTGAATATTGTTTACAAGGTATACTGTGGAATGACAATTTATGAGACCTGGTGTTAGTGAAATATGTGTTTTATAAGTGCCTGGAGGATGAGCAGTCCCAGAGCCTCATGCTTGGCTAGCAAGAAGGGAAGTTTGCCAGTTGATTTTTTTTTTAATCTGGTGTTACAGAAACTTTTTCTTGTTCCAGTATACATTGTCAGCTGTTTAAAGCCTTGGGCTTTGGCGCTGTCACTTGGTTTCCTGACACCACGTGGTCCTTATTGTACCATATCCTTTATCCATTTACAGAAACGCCATTTCCTACATTGCCAGAGTATAAACCCACAAGTGGAAATCACTGCTAGTGACTTGTGAAACTGTGCTTTGTAAAACAAGCAGATTGGGCTGTGTTTAGGTCCCTACCCACTCTGAAATGCTGCTGCAGCTGGAATTACTACCTTTTTGTGGGTTTTTCAAGACAGGGTTTCTCTATGTAGCCCTGGCTGTCCTGGAACTCACTCTGTAGACCAGGCTGGCCTCGAACTCAGAGATCCACCTGCTTCTGCCTCTGAGTGCTGGGATTAAAAGTGTGTGCCACTACTGCCTGCTTGGAATGACTGTTTTTCAGCATGGAGGTAGACATGGGACTGTAATCTAATGAAATCTTTCGCCTTTTTTGGTGTGCATCCATTTTCCCTTCCCCATTCTTTCAAAGACAGGAGTATTTTTTGGAATTATGAAATGAAAGATAACAGGGGGACTGGAGAGATGCCTCAGTGGTCAAGAGCACTTGCTGCTGCTCTTGCAGAGAACCTGAGTTCAGTTTTAGCACCCACATCCGGCAGCTCCTAACTCCCTGTAACTCTTGCTCCAGGGAATCTGATGCCTTCTTCTGGCATCTGGGTTCACCTTACATACATACCATACATACATCAATTCAAGCAAAAGAAAGATAATAGGAAACAGCAATTTTAGAGGAATGAATATTATTTTGTTAAATTTGAGGACCTAAAATAAAGTACTAAAAAATATGCTTATCTATATTACATAGCTTTTATATATTTTTTTACCTACATATTTTGTGTAAAACATTGTGTTCTAGCTAGGCAGTGGCACACTCCTATAATCGCAGCACTCAGGAGGCAGAGGCAGGTGGATCTCTCTGAGTTTGAGGCCAGCCTGGTCTACAGAGCAAGTTCCAGGACAGGCTCCAAAGTTACACAGAGAAGCTCAGTCTCAAAACAACAACAACAACAACAAAAACATTGTGTTCTAATTTGCTTCTCTGTTGTAATTAAGTCCATGACCAGAAGTTACTTGGGGAGGAAAGGGTTTATTTCAGCTTACAGATAATAGTCAATCATCAAGACAAGCCAAGGCAGAATTTAAGCAGGGCGGGAATTGAAGCAGAGACCATGGAGGAGTACTGCTCACTGGCTTGCTCCCCATGGTTTGCTCAGTCTGCTTTCTTATGCAACCACTTGCTCATGGGGAAGGTCACCCACAGTGGGCTGGGCCCTTTCTCCTCAACCACCAATTAAGGAAGTGCCCTGTAGACTTGCCCACAGGTCTGGGAGGTAATTTCTTAACCTAGGCTCCTTTTTCAGGATGATGTATATATATTTTATATATGTATGCTTTATCCATTTTATCAATTTTTTCAACAAAATCCTAGCTTTAAAAATCTCTTTTAATCTTTTGAATTACTAATGGTCATATTTATAATGTATTGCTACTCAGGAGCCTTCAGTGAAAAAGGCATATTCGTTGTTTCATGACACTGTAATAGTGCCACTTAATAATAATCCCTAGGAACAAGTACATTTTCAGACTAGTAATCTGATTTTTACAGAATAACAACCTTAATAAGCTCGTTATTTTTGCCCTGCCCTTACTGCTGGTACACATTGAAAATAAGGATCAATCTGAAATACCTGTGCAGAGTGTTGCAAATAGATACCCTGGAACTGAGTTAGGGGTGGTTGTGAGCACTTGTGGGTTTTGAGAATTGAGCCCAGGTCCTCTGCAATAAGGATGGAGTCTTGTTGATACAAGGTAAGTGAACTGCCACTAAGGTATGCCTCCAGCTCAGGCTTTTTTTTTTTTTTTTTAACTAGAAACTACTTTGTCCATTTTAGCTAAAAACAAGCACACAAGACATTTAAAGACACTGAAAATTAGTATAAATTTATCTTAAAAACTAACAGATGCCAAATAATTTGTTGTCAGATCAAGTAGTTAAATACAATATTACATAGAGAATAATTTGCTCTCATATATCTCATACACATGATCCCTTTTGTGTATTTGGTATACTCTGAAAATCATTTTAGGCATTAGTATTTTACTATGCATTCTGGTTAACAGTATTCATTTCTTTTTATAATGATTGAACAATTAGCCATTCAACACTACTTCAGTGATTCACATTTTGTTAATATTTGAGATACTAATTACACCCTCATAGAACATGCATGCTGTGTTGTAGTCTTTTGTCTCAAAAACAATAACAGTATTGTCAGGAGGCTGGCTGCAAAAAGACAGTGAGACAAACCAAATCCAGCATCACTTTTGGAAGCACTGCTGTGTTTCTGTTTATATGCGTCTGTGTAATTTAAAGAGAAGCATCCAGAGCTGCCTCACAGTGGAGATACAATGTCACAGTTTTGTGTCTGTCATGGAGACAAAGTCTAAATGCAAACACAGCAACATGACAGAGACTTGTTTTGTAAGGACATGCCCACATTTGAGCAGTCTCATTGAGCCATGTATTGATGTCATATTAAATTCTTACTAAGAGCTTTGAGAATTTGACACCTAGAGCTAGAAGCTGATGCAGAGACCATGAAGGAATGCAGCTTACTGGCTTGCTCCTCCTGGCTTACTCAGCCTGCTTTCTTACAGAACTCAGGGCTGGGCCCTCCCCCATCAATCATTAATTAGGAAAATGTCTTACAGCCAGATCTATGGAGGTATTTTCTCAACTGAGGTTCCCTCTTTTGAGATAACTAACTTGTGTCAAGTTGGCACAGTACTGAAGCCAGCTCCCAGGACAGACCTCTGTGTCCCAGCCTTCGGGAGTCTGTCCTTCGTGTCTCACTCCCATGTACGGATCTGACCCAGAATCGTTGTCGTTTCTTTTTGCTACTATTAGTACCTTTGGAAAAGAAAGACCAGTTAGAAGAAACACTTTTTTTAAACAGGTATAACTTTTGGATATAAGGATTTTATTTTCCTAGCAAAAGATTCCATTTTAAATTTAAATTAAGGAAGTTACTTACAAAACTGTGATTGCAGCTGCTGCATGCTGTGATCATATGGTTAAAATGATTGTTTGGTATATATTTTACCATATAAAATAATTTTTAAATGTTGCTAACCCACTAAAAACTTTGTAAATATTTACTAAAAATTCAGTTTCAAGCCAGGCGGTGGTGGTGCATGCCTTTAATCCCAGCACTCGGGAGGCAGAGCCAGACGGATCTCTGTGAGTTCAAGGCCAGCCTGGGCTACCAAGTGAGCTCCAGGAAAGGCGCAAAGCTACACAGAGAAACCCTGTCTCGAAAACCGCCCCCCCCCAAAAAAAAATTCAGTTTCAATGAAACCATTTCTCTTTTGTGGTATGTTATTGATACTTTTATAGTGATTTTATTGCTTAAATTGTTCATTTTAGTCTGCTTTATAGTCTCTATGCTTTATTCTAATATTACACCAGGGCTTGAATTTTTGAGGCCAAAAAAAAAAAAGATTTTAAACTCAAATTAATTCTATTACTAAAACATTGAGAAGATTGCTTTGAAAGGTGCTGTTTTCTTTCTCTCTCAGTGACAATGAACCAGACAGAGCATAACCTTACGGTGTCCCAGACTCCGGCTCCCCAGACATGGCATGTGTTTTATGCAGACAAGTTCACCTGCACAGACGACACGGAGAGTCCTCAGCTGGAAGAGATCCCGTTTGAAATGGTGTTACTAAACCCAGATGCTGAAGGAAACCCATTTGACCATTTCAGCGCTGGAGAATCTGGTAAGATGTGTGTTTAAATATATCCTAAATACAGAAGAGATTTGCACACAGGTATCTTCATTTTACCTTCTTAGAATATTAAAAACACAAAGCAGCTGAAGTTTAAAAAGCAGAATGCTAAATTTTATATAGCTTGACTTTGAGTATATTAAAGACAGAAAATAAATTATAAAATATTAACAGGTAGTTGTATATACAGGTAATAGAATCATATAATTTTTAGTTTTCTTTATACATTTTGGCTTTTTTTTTTTTTTTGGAGACAGGGTTTCTCTGTGTAACAGCTCTGGCTGTCCTGGAACTCACTCTGTAGACCAGGCTGGCCTCAAACTCACTGAGATCTGCTTGCCTCTGCCTCCCAAGTGCTGGGATTATAGGCGTGCAACACTACCACCCAGTGGCATTGTTTTTATGATCAAAAATGTTAATGAACTGAACAATCTACTTTAAGGTATAAACTAAACTACCCTTCCCTTAGTTTTGAGCAGACTTAGACCTTGCTTTTCTGGGTTCTTAGGTAGTAATGATCAAGTCTGTGATGTTTTCTGGAATCAAGTTTATCCCCACAAGTCTTCGTTAAAATTTCAGGTCACTGTGCCTTGCCCTACTGAAGTGAGATTGTAGCCACGTAGGAATGATTGGCCAGAGCATGGTGAATGTCCTCTAAGTGTGACAGATTTGTCAGTTCACATGCTGGGGTAAGCATCTATGTAGGCCCCCTGTCAAGGAAAGGGGCTTAGGGTTCACTTCCTCATGGTCATTGGCCATTTGAAGAAGTCAATAAAGAAAATGCCATTGGGTCTTGTTGACAATAAAGCAGTTGAGTTGAACAGGAGTAAGGCCACGTTAGACTTGATTGATTAAGTTCAGTGTATGAATATCACTAGAGAAACAAATGAAAGCATGTGTAATAGCAGGTCACAAATGGAATGTGACAGGGTGAGTCTTAAAGTGTCCTTTGATTTTGAAAACATTTAGAATGACAGTGGGGGCACTAAGTCCTAGAGTAGTTTTAAAACATTACACTGTCAAGGAAATAACAGCCATTCACGATGTTTGTGAGCACAAATTGACTTAGGCTATGTTTGGCTAATGACACTATAGGCTGTAGACCGTTTCTGCAAGTCAGTCTGCCATGCTTTATCCTTGCAAGCCATGCCAGTGGCTGTTCTCAGTACTGTAAGATGACATCGGTGAAGCCCAGGCCAGTGGAGAGCACTGGGCATGGGTTTCTACTAACGGCCCTCGTGTGGTTTGAGGGCCGTTATTTCCCAGACTCCATTATTTCCTGGGACACTTACTTTAGGACTGCTCAGGCCGTACGAGACAGTAACGCCCTGCCAGGCCATGGGCCCTCCCCCTTGCTGCCTGCAGATGCTCGGCCTGCAGCTCTCAGAACCTTGACGAACGTAGTTTTCCTTGTGCTGGCTCCATTTCAGTTCTTTTTTCCGCATCCCTAGTTTGGCATCTGCACTTCAACCCCACAGCATAAAGCAAGTCCATTTGCTGCGCTGGGGCCTCCAAATTCGAGTCATCTTGTCTTGACTTTCTCTGAACTTGCCCACACCTCTAATGGTTTCCTAGCATCCAGGATTTCTGCTAGCTTTTCTTTAGAATTCACACAAATGACTCCAATCCGGCTGTCAGTCCTCGGCTTTCTGGCCTACTTCTTTGGGCTTTTGTTACTGATTTGGTATCCAAAAGCTTATTCTAAAATGGGAAAGTTACACAGGTCATGCCCTGACAATATGTGATTGGTCCTGAGATTATGTGCAGAGCCACCCTGCAGGGACTGATTATTTCACAGTCAGAAGAGCCCAGAAGTACCTTGAGTTATTGGAAACCAGTCTATGGCTGGCTTACTTCCTGAAAATTACATTACTTTATCGATTAAAATGCATTAAAGCCCTTGTGAGTAGGTCTATATTGCAGTTTAAGTTGGTGATTCTTAACCCATCACTATACATATAGAGAAGGTATCTACATCTAGAGAAGCTTTTTTCTTATTGTTATTTTTATTTTTCAAAAAAAAAATATTGAGAGGCAAAGGCAGACAGACTCAGTGAGTTCACGGCAGGCCTGGTCTACATAGTGAGTTCCAGGACAGCCAGAGCTATATAGTAAGACCCTGTCTCCAAAAAAACCAAAAAGTAAAATGAAAAATAAATTCACTTCTCCCAAGACTCAGACTTGTTTTGGGTTGTAAGCCAGGCATTGAATCAGAGCTGAGGTTGTTTCTAATGTGCAGAACCACTGTTGTAGAAAGCTGTGTCTTACATCCTGAGGGAGATGTGCTGGTTTTATGGTACAGGTTAAGAGGGCCCTTCCTGTTGTGTAGCCTTGGTATAGAATTTGTTTCCAGGGGATAGTCTCCAGTTCTTTTAGAAACCTGTTTGTCATACGTACTACAGACAACATACCATTAGTGTTGCGTGCTGTTCTCTTTAAATTTACAACTGTTCCCTTTCCTTTGGTCCAGTTAATGCATTCTAAATCTAGACTGTGGTTAATCCCTGATTTGTAGTTAAATCTTATTTTACAAAACTAACTAAGGCAAATTCGATGGCTCTTAACAAACTACTAAGTAGGAATATAAGACTTTTCAGGTAGAAAAAATGAAATGGCTCCTTTAAAAGATTAATCATGAGTTTGAGAGGGGGTGCAAGTGGGAGGACCTGGGGGGAAGGAGGTGGAAATGATATAAATATATTAACTCATGAAATTCTCAAAACAGGAAAAAATTAAAAGATTAAATTATTAACTATATTTTCTGCTTTTCTTCAAAGTACCTAGGCTCTTGAAAGCATGTTGCCTAAAGCAAACAGCTGTTTGGTTTTTTTTTTTAAGATTTATTTATTTATTTTTTTTATGTACACTGGGGTTTTGCCTGCATGTGTGTCTGTGCCAGATCCCCTAGAACTGGAGTTACAGACAGCTGTGAACTGCCATGTGTATGCTGGGAATTGAACCTGGGTCCTTTGGAAGAGCAGTCAGTGCTCTTAACCACTGAGCCATCTCTCCAGTCCAAACAGCTGGTTTTTATTGAAATACTATTATAGGCTTTGCTATATTGTCTAGATTTCAGCAGATACATTTATGCTTTTCTGTTTTCCCCTTTCCCCTCCATGTTCTGAAGATAAGTGGACCACCCACTTAGCTCTAGTAAAATGTTGCAGCTGTGGGGCTCAACGCATGCGTTGTTGGTAGTGAAGATACTAAGTATCTTAAGAAAAAAGTCAGGTGGTAGTGGCACATGCTTTTACTCCCAGCACTCAGGAAGCAGAAGCAGGCAGATCTCTGAGTTCAAGGCCAGCCTGGTCTACATAGTAAGTTCCAGGACAGCCAGGGCTACACAGTGAAACCCTGTCTCAAAAACCTAAAAACTAAAAGTTGAAAAAAAAAGGGGGGGGGGGCGGGGACAGACGGAGAGACAGACAGACAGAGATGTTGTGGGCCTGACCAGGCTCACACATCTTTGCTGTGTCAGCCCCATCAAGTCTCAGTGTTGGAAATCATCGGATGGTTTTGAAATCTTGATTGGTGTTGAGACACTTGAGGGAGGGAAGAGCTGGGCTCGGAGGCCGGAGGCAGGCTGGACAGGACCGTGCCCCTGTTCCGTGCCCCTGTTCCGTGCCCCTGTTCCCTGCTCTTCACCCTTTTTCGCTCTCGATGAAGCTAAGGCTACTGGAACTGCCGTCTAAGTGTCCTCCCTACTCCGTCTCATCAAGGCTTCTTTAAGGCTCGCTTCACAGTCGACACATTCCCTGAGTGTCCACCATCTGCTGTGTGCTGCTCTGAGAGTTCTCTTTAGTGTGCATTGACTCTTAAGACTTAGTTACCCACCTGTTTTAAAATGAGATTTTAATTCCAATGTGAACAACATAAATTGCTTTCTTGTGACTTGTAACTGCCAGAGGCAAAACTAAAGTAAACTTGGTAGCTAAAGAGAAAACAAAGACATGTCTTAGAGCTGATCTGCTTGAAAGGAAAAATAATAATAAAGCCCAGGGCGGAGAGCCAGCATTTCTCTCTTTAAAATATGTTATGGACAGGCTCAAGGTAAGACTCACTTACCAAAGATTTAGTTAACAAGATTTGAGTCAGTGTCTTAGTTTGGTTAATATATTCACCCAATCAAATATTTTTCTTTGTTCTCTATAATCTTAGCTCCTTCAGAGAGATATATTTACCACCGAATAAAGTCCCTTTGTCCTTAAGTTATTTTGGCTTCTCAGTAAAGAGTCATGATTTTCTTGTCATGTGGATCTGTTTCATAATGAACCCTGACACCTGATCCTGGTGTGGGTGCTTTATGAAATATTACAAAGAGAAAAACTTTCAATAGATGCTTTGTGTGCTTTGTATAATTCTTTAACACAACGAAGGAAAAATTAAAAACTAAGATCAAAACATGGGCTAGCGTAAGGAATTTTATTGGCTCACAGCTTTGAATATATTGGTAGCATCTGTGTTTTCTGCCTTGTTCCAGTACTATAATCTAAGGATTACGGTGCCATCATTCTAAAGTGCAGTCTCTCTCTATAAAAGGCGCTTACAAACTGTTCCCCCGCCTCACAATTGACGGTTCTTCCTGCCAGCTAACCTGGCTTCTTTTCTGCATGGAAATGTGTAGCTCCTCATTGTGTAGCAGAGCAGGAGAGACACCCAGTGGTAGGAGAACTTCTTACTCCTGTTGGTTCTCTTGCTGATGGCTCCAAAATGATGGAGTTTGAGCTGTTTGTTTGCTCTTTTTACTGGGATATGTGTCTCGTGGTTTGCTTTTCCAAAATGATTTTTTTAAATAAAAAAGTACCTTCTTTTTTCTTCATTAATTGGCATTTAACCCAATTGGGAAGCTAGAGCAATCTCAGACTTCTCATTGGAAGGGGAGCAAATCCAAGTCCATCCACAGACTCAGTAGAGAGCTCTCTGTGTGCAGCCAGTATTGCACACTGGTGTTCGGTAGAATGTAAAAGCCCTGCTCTTGGGGACTACTGTGGGTTTGACTCAGTACAGCTGATTCTCCATATCAGCAGATTCCACGTCCATGTGTGCAGCCAGCCACAGATGAACAGTATCGTGCGTGTGACAAGTGGTCTATACTGAAAACATGCCAGCTTTGTTTGTAGCATGAATCTTAAAAGTTCTTATTAATAAAATCAAACCTGAGCCAGGTATTGGGGTGAACACTGGAAGGTCAGAGAGACAAAACAAGCCACAGCTAACCTCACCTGGCCAACTTCTCAGCTGATCTTGTTTCACCAGACTGGAAGCCTCTGTGTCCTCATCCAGAATGAATCTCAGCTGAACTGCTGCTCAAAAGCCTGAACGCTTAACCAGCCAAATGCTTAACCAGCCAAATGCTTCTAGTTTCTGGTCTTCACGCCTTATATACCTTTCTGCTTTCTACCACCACTCCCTGGGATTAAAGGCTTGCTTTCTGGGATTAAAGGCGTGATGAGTCACCATGCCTGTCTGTATCCTTGAACACATGGATTTCTGCCTCTGGAATGCTAGGATTAAAGGTGTGTGCTACCACTGCCTATCCTCATGTTTAATATTGTGGCTGTTCTGTCTCTGACCCCAGATAAGTTTATTAGGGTGCACAGTATTTCGGGGAACACAATACCACCACATTTGTTCTTTTCAGTATTCCCTCAACAATACAGTATAATACCTGTTTATATAGCACTTACATTGGATTAGGTTTTGAAGATAATCTACAAGTGATTTAAAGTGTATAGCAGGATATGCATTGGTTTTTATACATAAATCCCATGTGTTTTATTTAAGGGACTTGAGCATCCATGGGCTTTGTTTGATGTCTGAGGGATTCCTGGGACCAGTCCCTCTTGGATTGAAAAGGAAAACTGAATCCTGTAAATTCAAAACCATGAAATTCCCAGTCTTCTAACTGGAAATTTATTAGAATTTGTTTCCTGAAATTTCTCAAATAAAACTCTAAACAATTTTAAGTACAGAGAAAAGATGCTGGTTATTGTGAGGTCACGTGAACACTACAGGAGACTGGGCGGAAGTGACGTCATGAGTGGCACCGTTTTTTAGAATGCGCCTGCATTCTTCCTTGGTTCTGAACTTCGATAGTCTTCTTTGCTCATGTTCTGCTCACTCAGAACTCTGCATCATCACTGCCTGCTTGACTCTGGCAGAGTCCAGCATTAGCTCTTTCCACCTTCAACATTGACATCCGACTTTCTGTAGTTTGTAATTTGATTCTGAAGAGACAAAATGACTCATCTAACTTTGTTCTTGGCCACTTGGAATGGTGGTCATTTGTTGTCATAGTTCTACTTCATATTGGCATGGAGTCACCTAACTGCCAGAGGATTCCCTCTTTGGCAGTAGCTATAGAAAGTACCAGACAAGAGGGCTCTGGACATAGATGTCTTAAAGCTTTGCCCAAATGAAAATTCAAGGTAGTAGAAACTCCCCAAACTGATTCACATGTGTTCTTATCAGAATCACCATAGGGCTTTCCAAACAGACTGCTTGGCTTCACCCTCCATTCTGGTTTGGTGGATTAGAATTGGGACCCAAGAATTTCCATTACAAGTTCTGTGGTGATGTGGCCGGATCAGGGACCACACTTGGAGACGCATAGTCAAGGTCTACTAAGCTACTGGTGACACTAAATGTTCCACAGTTCTCAGAAAAGACATGCACTTTGAGCTTCTAAAGTGTCTCTAACTGAGCCCTGAAGTCGCTGCTGGCTGTTTTCAGACTGAACAGAACTCTGGTTACAGTGAGTTGCATCCTTGAGTGACTCTGTTCTTCTACAGGTTGACTTTAGCTGCTTTGTTTTAAGTTTCCTTCTTAGAGTTAAAACTTGGTCCCGGGGGAAGAGGTTAGTAATTTCCGTCTTTCTTCCTTACAAGAAGAATGCTATGACTCCAGTTGAAAAGATGAGCACTAGAGGTAACTTGACAACACTGTCGTACTGAAGCACTGCTGTTCTTCTCTCCACAGGGTTACACGAGTTCTTTTTCCTCCTCGTCCTGGCGTACTTCGTGACTGCGTGCGTCTGTGCGCAGTCACTGTGGCAGGCCATCAGGAAGGGAGGACCCATGCACACGGTCCTGAAGGTCCTGACCACAGCACTGCTGCTCCAGGCTGCCTCGGCCCTAGCCAATTACATTCACTTCTCCAGGTAACTCAGCCACTGTTCGTCGTCCCAGCTCATGTGTCCTAGTTAGTCCACAGAGTTAGCCTTGCTCTGATTAGGAGCGTTTTTTTTTCCCCATTGGTAATTTATATTAATGCTCTCCTCTTCAATTCCTCAGATATTCCAAAGATGGAATAGGGGTACCTCTTATGGGAAGTTTGGCGGAAGGTGAGAATCTTTCTGAGTACTTTTTCAAAAATAAATTTGCCATCTTCTTTAAAGAGAGAGAGAGAGAGGAGAAAGAAGGAAAGGAAAGAGAGAGAGAGAGAGAGAGAGAGAGAGAGAGAGAGAGAGAGAGAGAGAGAGAGAGAAAGCGAAAGCCAAAGGACTTCATTTTCAGCTAATGGGGTAACTCAGTAGTAGAGTACTTGCCTAGCATTGACTGAGGCCCTGGGTTTGATCTCCAGCTCTGTAAAATGATGATGATGGTAATGATGGTGACGATGATGATGATGATGGTGACAATGATGATGATGATGGTGGTGATGATGATGATGGAGGCAATGGTGGTGATGGTGGTGAAATAATTATTTTGCTGTGGTGTAGTTTTTTCTAGTCACGGTTAGTCAGAACTCAGATGAACTAGAACAGGACTGGCTTAGTTCTCAGATCTTGTTTGATCTTACTAATAAGTGGTGTGTCTAGCTTAGTTCTTCACTGTTTGTTATTCACATGTGCTTCTTCAGTTTGTCCTCAATAAAAGTAGACATGCTTTGCTCACCCCCGTTTGCAGAATCTGTGCTCAGACGCACCAGGTGCATTTACCTAGTGAGCTGCAGAGCCCAGATGCAGACCCAGGTTTTCCCGTCCCAGGGGTGAAGGGGTTTTCCTGTTGTAATTCTGTTTTCTCCTATGCTCTTTCTCTGTTTCTGATCCAAGACCACGTTCACGCCTATAACTGAGCTGACCTCACATCTTTGTTCTTTTATTTATAAGAGAAACTCTTAGTAATTAAAAAATTTAAAAGTCTTAGAATCATGACTTTTTTTGGTTTTTCTCTGTATATCAGCTCTGGCTGTCCTGGATCTCACTCTGTAGACCAGGCTGGCCTTGAACTCACAGAGATCCGCCTGGCTCTGCCTCCCAGTGCTAGGATTAAAGGCGTGGGCCATCATGATGTTTTAAAGAGAACTGAGAGCACTCAAGTCGTACAACCATTCTTTATACTCAGAAATTAATGCTTTGGTAAGCAACAAATGTTGACCATGGAACCATGCTGGAGTTGACTTTTGTTTTCTACCCATAGTTCTCTTTTAGTCAAGGTGTCTTTGGATAATTGCCATTTGCCTTCTCAGGACTCACTCATCTGGTCTCATCACCTGTTTTGATTCAGAAACTTGAGGAACTTTGTTACCTTGTGAGATCCTGGGTACAATTCTCCTTGGACACGAACCCAAGGTGCTTGTCCTTTCTGAACACTGGCTAGTCCTTGGCTTCTCCCTTGTTTTCTTTTGACTTGGAGAATTAATGGAATCACAGTGCTAAGGCAGGACAAAACTGTAGAGATAACTTCAGCAGTTGAGGAAATTGACATCTGAAGAGGAAAGCACACAGCACAGACCTTAGCAGAAACCTCTTTCTGAAATCAGGGTCACTGACTGACTGTCAGGTCTGTTGTGTGTGGATCGTTGAGTACCCGACTATTCTTTTCCTCTGCAGTTCTGGGATTCTAGACTTTTTTGTCTGTGAAGCAAGAGCTATATCCCTTGGTATTTGAGAGGGAGGTTCACTTTGTGACTGCCGTTGAGCTTGCTATGTAGCCTAGGCTGCCCTCAGCTCTCAACCCTGGTGCTGTCCCCAAGTCCTGGGATGAAGTACACACCACTGTGTCATGTGTCTCACCGTGCTCTGCACACTAGTTGTTTTAGCTGCGATGAACTGATGTTCTGAGTGGTGATGACTCTTCCAACAAGAGTTGGCTGGTTAAGTGAGTGAATTCAAGAAAGCGGAGTTCTTATGTGGTCTGTGTATTTCATCTATAAATAAATAATATTTATATACATTTACACTTTTACAAATATATATTTATAAGTGATTTATAAATATATCTATATATAAAATAACAGGTAATTATTTTCAGCAACAATGAGCATAGGTTTTCCTGTCCAATTATGGTATTTGATCGGTTTTTGTAAACTTGTGTATAAAGAAATGAGCTGGAAAATGAAGGGGATTTCCCCAGGTGTTTGTTTTTGCTACTTAGGAGCTTATATAGGCATTCCTCCAGCCAACTTCTTTATCTGGTTAACTGACTGTATTTGTGAAATGTCTAAAGAAATTAATTCACATCACATTTAAACATTTGTGATGAAAGAAAAATGTGCTTGATCTGACAGGCTGTTTCATTCAAGTATAGTAACAGTTTATTGTCAGCATTCACTACCATACATATATAAGCATACATACGTGAACCTTTCCTGGGGAGAAACGTCTCCAGAAAGCACACCAAGAGCAGAACACATCGGTTGCACCCAAGTCTGGCTTGGTGAACTGATGAATTTGGTTAGGGTAACCTATGGTAGCATGGGCGGCTTCAAGCTGAGGAAACATAACCACTCCTAGCAACTGCTAACTGTCTACTTCATCAGGACGGAGTAGGGCATTGTGGGCCTCTCCTCACCTTCCATGATGGGAAGTTAGCAGGCCTAATCTGTGCAGGTCTTCTACAGGGAACCAGAGCTGCCTAGAGCTCAGGAGGGCAAGGCAATAATGCCATGTCAGAAGACAGTGTGCCCCGACAGTGCGTGTGAAACAGCCGGTTTCAGTGCAGATAACAGAGCAGGAGAAAGTCTGTCAAAATAGAGCTAATATGTACTATTGATAAACTTACGTTATACCCCAGCTGCTTCTGTGTCTCTACAGGAAATCTTACCCAAAGTGGTGACAGTTGAAAGCATTAGCTGTCTAGGGGCAGTGCATTACTTTGTGATCACAAGCCATTGGTGTACATGGTGATAAAAAGTAATAGCTTTTATTGTAGGCAAGCAATTATTCATTTATAAGATAAGTATTCACGGAACCTGAAGCATTTATAGATTTTTGTGTATTCATTTGTTTCTATGTCATGTGCACCTACATACAGGTGATGTGTTGAATTCTTTTAAAGTAGTGGTGTTCTTCTGCAGTGCAAGTGCTGGCCACCTGGTGGCGCATGGCACTAGTTCATGGAGCTCTTCATTTGTCTTGAGGACTCTGACGTAAGGGATGTTATGGCTATGAAATCTCATACCATTTCTTTACAGTTTTAAAAAATATTCCCATATTACAGTTCATCCATCAAACATCATTAGCACCCTAGAAAGGATCCTAATATTTTCCACATTGCAGAAATTATATTTAAAATTTATTTCTTTTGTCAGAATTGTATATAGCAATAAAAGCTTTAAAGAGAAGAAATGAAAAAATAGCTTTAAGGTTGGACTAATGTATAAGATATAATACAGCCATGTATATATGTTTCTAAATGGTAATATTTCTGTGTTTCTATAATCAGTTACAAATTTTATGCCAAATATTGAATGTGTTAGAACTATTACACATTAATATCTCTTACTGAATTTTCTTAGTTTTTGTGATTTGAAATGGGGCATTCTCATCTCAATTTAACATGTGCCCAATTCTGTGAATTGTGAAGCTTTATTGACTTTGATTTTCATTTCCCTTTAGTTTTTGACATTGCCTCCCAAATTCAGATGTTGTACCTGCTTTTGAGCCTGTGCATGGGGTGGACAATAGTCCGAATGAAGAAGTCTCAAAGCCGACCTCTCCAGTGGGACTCTACCCCTGCGTCCACAGGCATTGCGGTGTTCATTGTCATAACCCAGGTGAGAGCTGAGCCTGCAGAAATGCATCTGAATGTGTCTCACTGCACAATGGGCACTGGGATTCTAAGAAATGCAGATAACATGATCTCACAAATCTCCTGAGTGCTAGCTAGTATGTGTAGATAGCAGGATTTGACTTACTAAAAATGTCATTTCCTACTTTTTCTGTTTTCTTAAATATTAAAAAAAAAATCTTTTAGCATTTTTTGGTGCTGCAGAGATGGCTCAGTAGTTAAGAGCACTAGCTGCTCTTCCAGAGGATCCAGGTTCAATTCCCAGCACCCACATGGTGGCACACAGTCCTCTGTAACTCCAGTTCCAGAGGATCAGATGCCCGTTTCTGACCTCTGCAGGCAAAAAACCTATACACATAAATTAAATGAATCTTTTAAAAAATCATGCATATTCTAAAATCACAGCTCTCTTAAAAATCCAGTGTTTTTTTTTTTTTTTTTTTGGTTTTTCAAGACAGGGTTTCTCTGCATAGTTTTGGAGCCTGTCCTGGATCTCACTCTGTAGACCAGGCTGGCCTCGAACTCACAGAAATCTGCCTGGCTCTGCCTCCCAAGTGCTGAGATTAAAGGTGTGCGCCACCACCGCCCGGCCTAAGATGCAGGGTTTTTTAAATCATCATTCCATTGTAATTTTAATTTATTGTCACAGACAAATAACCAACTGATAATTAAGATTGACACTGCACGAGAACTGAAGCCTGTGTGAGACATAACTGTTATGTTCAGCAACAGCCAAACAATGCTAATGATACCGGCAGTCTATCAGTACATAAATGCATACATGTGCTATTAATATACTGACCACATATTAGCACATGTGTATGGAAATACAGACTTAAATATGGAAAACCAACTTATAGGAAATGGTAGTTCTATAATCATACTTCTTTGTTGTATAAGTCAAGTTTAAAAGTATAGTTTAAGAAACCAGATAGGTATAATTTAGTGTAAGGGAAGAATAGTGCTTTTAGTGATAAACAGTGTGTGTGTGTGTGTGTGTGTGTGTGTGTGTGTGTTGCACATGCTTGTGTATGCATGTTCATGGGGGAAATATGGGAAGTATATGAGCATGTGGGAGGGTATATGGATGTGTGTGTGTGTGTGTGTGTGTGTGTGTGTGTGTGTGCTTTTTTGTGTTTGTAGGATCGCAGGCACGTGTTTCCACACCCAGCTTTTTTTTCACTGTGAGTTCTAGGATAGACTCGGTCCTTATTGGTGTTGGTTAATGGTTGCTGGAGGAGGGGTTGTCACTTGATTCAATGGTGTAGCCATTGACAGGTTGTGCAAGCCTCAGTAAATAGCCTCTCACCCATGCAAGCAGCCGGAAGTCGTGGTTACCGTCTCCAACAGACAAGACATACAAATGGGAGGGGGTTGTCAGAAGAAGGGTCTCAGCGGGAGGGAGGGTAAAGAGAGTGGGAAAGACTAGGTTTCGTTATATCATGTATAAAACTGTCAAAGAATAAAAAGAAACTATAGCATCTACTCTGTGTATGTTAGAGTTTAAGTATGGTTACATTCTTAAGTCCATGCTTTTCCAGTCACTCTAGGTAACTTGATGTATGTAAACAAACACAATAAACTATACACATATACTTCTTTCTGTATGAGCACAGGTCCTCACACCTGTAAGATGTACTATCCTGAGACTGAGCTATTTTCCTAACCCCAGCAATGGCGAGTTTTATGTCCCAAAGGAAATGTCCTCTGTGTAAGTCACAAAAGCAGCTGTCTACTGAAAGTGCTGGAGTGGACAGAGCAGGTGAGGAAGGAGGAGACTCTGGAGTGGACAGAGCAGGTGAGGAAGGAGGAGACTCTGGAGTAGACAGAGGAGGTGAGGAAGGAGGAGACTCTGGGGTAGACAGAGGAGGTGAGGAAGGAGGAGACTCTGGGGTGGCAGAGCAGGTGAGGAAGGAGGAGACTCTGGGGTAGACAGAGGAGGTGAGGAAGGAGGAGACTCTGGGGTAGACAGAGGAGGTGAGGAAGGAGGAGACTCTAGGGTAGACAGAGCAGGTGAGGAAGGAGGAGACTCTGGAGTAGACAGAGGAGGTGAGGAAGGAGGAGGCTGCTGGTAACCCCTTAAGGCCAGTGAAGTGGATTTTTGTTGTTTGGAGATGGGTCTCATTATGTCGACCAGGCTGGCCTAAAAGTCACAGAGATCGCCTACACCTCCCTAGTGCTGGGATTACATGCATGAGCCACCATGCCCTGCCCAAGGATTGGATTAATGCTGAATTTCATTTACCAAGGTGTTTGGAAGTGACTAACAACTCAATTTTGAAAGCTGAGCTTACATAGGAAGCCCAAAAGCATATTTGATGGTAAAAAGATTACAATAATAAGTCCTTGGTGCTCAGTAGGTACAGAGGGAACATGGATAGCAATAAACAGAACAGCAGAAAGCTCTGTTATACTGTCACGATAACTAGATGAGAGGGAAGGTCAGCAGAAAAGTAAGGGTGTGTGACAGTGTCCAGGAGCTCATACCAGATGTAACAGATGTGCTTTCAGGCTGATACCTAACCACCTTCACTCAGTCCCCAGTACCCACCCATGTAACAATGGAAGAACTCATAAAGTTGTCCTCTGACCTCTACACACACGGTGTGGTACAGGCATGCACCTTCACACATACAATAATGGTAAAATAAAATCTAAGTCAATAAACAAAAATGTCTTCCTTTATGTAGGGAAGTTGCCAGAAAGAGTGACATTTGACAACAATTTGGAGTTGGCACATTCTGCTAGAAAAGATTCTGAGCTATTTGAAAGTGGTCTTAAATTGGGCATGGTGACGCATGCCATATTGCCAGATCTCAGGAGGCAGAGATGTGAGATTACTCAAAGTTTGAGGCCAGCTTGGTCATCGTGAGTTTGGGGCTAGCCAGGGATACATAGCAAGATTAAAAAAACAAGCAGGTTAGCCTTGCGATAGTGAGGAGAATTGGGAGGGAAGGAGGTGGGTTTAGAGGAAAGTTCCCATTCTTCACCTTTTCCGCTGGTGTTTGTTCTCAGAGATGATGATTTGTGTGTCACTCGATAGAAATCCCGCTTAGGATTCTGAGAGCAGGAAAAGAACTACACTATTTACTGACAGCCTTTACAGTCAGATAATCTTTGCATCCCTCAGGAATGTTTTTCTAACATATAAAGGATGCTTACAAAAGAGTTGAGAACGTGTTTTGTTGTAAACAGGTATTTATTTTTCCCTAATTGTTGTTATTTACAGAGCATTTTGCTACTTTGGGAGCAGTTTGAAGACACTAGCCACCATAGTTCACATTCTCACCACAGCTTAGCAGGGGTCCTGCTGATCATCTTAAGAATCTGCCTGGCACTATCGCTGGGCTGTGGACTCTACCAGATCATCACAATGGAGAGGAGCACGCTCAAGAGAGAGTTCTACATCACATTCGCCAAAGTATGCATGGGGCAGGAAGTGGCTTCCGAGGGTCTGCTGCACTCTCCTTTCTGGGAAGTTAGCGAGCAGTTAACCTGGGCTGCTTTCTGTGTGCCAGGGCTCTGTTCTGAGCTCTCTGTTAATCTTCATGCCATGCATGATGTGGCTTTGAACCCATTGTACAGAACCCATGGAACAATATTTTCCGTATAGTCTTGAAAGGCCCTTGGGCTACATCTTGGTTTTTCCTTATCAATAGTGATTTTTCTTCTCTTCTGTGAGAATTAAAAAAAAAAAAATTGTTTGTTAGCAGCTGTTAACTGTCTGAACCGTTACTCTTGGAGTTCCAGTGTTGTGTAACAAGCCATGAGGGGCTGTCCTCGGTATAGGAGGATGTAGCGCCGGTGCGTACACTGCGTGGGCTGCTGCTTCACCCCCTGTGTCCATGTGAGCAGCGTGGGTCCTTTCTGTGCCCGTCTAATCAGAACGCTGTAGAGCAGCAGAGGAATTCTGAGTGCTCATCTTAGTTCCCACCTCTTCCTCATCACTGGCCCCTATGTCTCTGCTCGAGAGTTTTAATTATATGCATTCCTCTACATTTCCCTCTCTTTGTACGAGTAGTAACACACTGAAAACTGTCAATCTTCAAAGTGCCCCAAGCACTGTTAACTTGTTTCAAATTGAATTTTGAGAAAGAGATACATTGTGACAGTTTGTGGGAAAATAGAGAAAAGTATTTGCAAAGCATAATGGGAAATTTCCTATTCCTCCTCAGTCTCTTGCCTCTCCCCTGCAATCCACTCTGCCATTCATAGTAACTGCTGTGATCGTCTTGGGTGTTTTTACTAATTCACTTGAGTATGGACATGTGACTGTGACTTCATGGTTTCATTTCTTTTTGCAGAAATAGTATACATTTGTACCTCGCTTTTCTCAGTTTCTAATTGCTGCCTGTATCACAGCGTTGATAGTCTATAAAATATATGTATGGGACAGATTTATAAGTGTAATGTTATAAGTGCTCTAAAAATTGGCAATTTATTGAGAGAAAAGAAGTATTAATGTCATAGCAAAAATAAATTTATTTCTACATTTTATTTCAAATGTATGCTGAAGTGTAATTGAGGCCAGTCAGGACCTACAAGAAAGAGAGTGTTAAGATTTTATTTTTATTTTATGAGTGTCTGTGTTTTGTCAGGTGCCCTGGAGCTAGTTATAGACAGTTGTGAGCTGCCATGTGGGTGCTGGGGACTAACCCTGGGTCCTCTGCAAGAACAGCAAATGCTCAGTTAAGAACACTTGCTGAGCCCTCTCTCCACCCGAGGCTATAAGTATATTAATAATTGTTGTTTGATTTTTGATTCAGGATCTCACTCTATAGCCCAGGCTACCCTTAAGCTGCGGTGCTCCTGCTGCACGACTCCTAATGCTGAGAGGACCACAGTGTACGCTGCCCCGACCAGCCTTGCTTTTGTTTCTGTTCTCAGTCTGGCGCATCTCAAGTAAAGACAGCAGATCTTACTGGCTTGTCGGTTTCTTTCAGGGCTGTATCTTGTGGTTCTTATGCCAGCCAGTGCTCGCCTGCATTGCTGTGATTTTTAATGACTACCAAAGAGATAAGGTAAGTGATATTCATGACGAAATGTTGTTAAGTCTTTATTTAGAACATGTTAAAGTAGGAGATACCTACTTAGCCATTCAGAAGTTTCTTGAGTTCTTTAAAAACTCAAAAGAAAATGTTAAAACTGATGAGTACATAAATTAGAAGTTCATAAACATTAAAAAAATTAAAAATTAGTTCATAAGCAAAATGATAGAAATAGCTTTTTTGTTGGTCTGTTTGCTTTTGAAACAGGATCAGAATATATAGCTCTGGGCCTCCAACTGGAATTGATCCTCCTGTTTCTGTCTTCCAAGTGTTGGGATTACAAGCACGTGCTACCACACCCAGCCTTGAAGTAGCTTCTCTGGGTCTTAGCCCATTCTGGAGTCATGTTTTATTAATTAAACTAGAGGACATGTAGTGCATCTCTTTTAAAAACAGAAATGATTAGAATTGTTCACTGTGTAAGGTATTAGCCGAGATGGACAGAACAGTCACATTGCTGGAACAGCCTTCAGACTGGAGCAGGCTGACTCTAGATGTGGTGATACCTGCCTGCCTTCATCAGCAGATGGCTCCAGCATTTCAGAGCGGAGCTCACCATTAGTGTTTACAGGTGGAAAGTAGGAACATGGCCTACAAAAAGACCTGTGACTTGAGGCAGAAGTATGTTTTACTGCTATTAGCTAGATTAAATTAGCTCCATTCCTGATTTTTCTTGTTACCAAAACCCATGTCTGTAACATGCATTCCCTTGGGAAACCAGGTACTTTTCTGTCCGACTGTAGCATCTGTAAACTAAGTGTCAAAAGGATTTTACTCTTGAACAGTCACAGTCCTGAAGTTATGTCTACTCTCTGTGGAATGTGTTTCCTGAAATGCACCCGTGGTAAAGGTGAAGGACTGTGTAGAGCGCAGAGTGGATGCATGGTAAATGAAATGTAACTTTTCTGTTTCTGCACACGGTGAAACATTCCCTTTCTTTTTTCTTTTTTCCAGGTTATTACAATAGGTGTAATCCTTTGCCAGGCTGTGTCCATGGTTATTCTGTACAGACTCTTCCTGTCCCACAGTCTATACTGGGAAGTTTCTTCACTTTCCTCAGTGACACTACCACTGACCATTTCATCTGGACACAAAAGTCGCTCTCATTTCTAATACTTGATTTTTGTTGAAAGAACAAGTGAATTGGATAAGTGCAATAAGGATCCAGATGCAGTGACTTCTTTTCATGCCTTTGCTGTGAAAAACTGAACTGTGAGAGCAAAGCATGTTATTTATATAACTGCATTTCAGCAGTGCCAAAACTCAGAAAGGTCATAAATGTCTGGAGTGTGCTCAAACAATAAACTTTTAAAAGAGTGTTGTTTCAAGTGTTTCAAGGTGACTGAAGCTGATGTGGAAAGAAGTGTGAAGAGATGACTTAAATGATATGTGGGTCAGGTGTTCACACTTCCAATGCCTCATTAATAATGAACTCAGGTCTGATAGTCTTAAATAGCGTTCACTCAGATGATCACGCTTGTTCATATCCAGCTAGTCCAGTTACGAAGTCAGTGGGAGATGCTGATTTTAAAACTACTTTTTATGCTCTAAAGAACGTGCATTTCATATTACAACGTAAGGGAACTGGAAATAAACAGAAAGTATGTGAACAGTTAAGTAAATTAGCTTCTGTTTATTCATGGGTAGCGTTATTTGCAGTTTCTCCTGTATTGTTGGCCCTAGTTCAGGCTTTATCTTGATTAGGAAAGGATTTTGGACAATGTGTGGACAATCTTAGATATGTTACATAGGTTGTAAGAACAGAGAGGGTTTTAAATCTGAGCACTTGGGTGAAAGGACAAAGAGGTTTTTGTGTTTAAAAAGAAAGAAGGAAAAAGTAGTATGTGATAGGGCACTAAAATTTTAATCCTGAGATAATTCATTTCTCTTACATTGAATCCCCAATCATAATTAAGCTGTATACACAGATTATATTAACAGGAGCATTTCACATAAATGTTGGTTTCAGTCATCAACTACCCATGAATTCCTGCCCAAGGATACTTAATCAGGATTAAATTTTCTATGAATAATTGAAAAACAAAATACTCACTGGATTTGTTATAATCCATGTTGGCACTGGATTGTAAGTAGTTGCCATCTTGAAGCCTTTGTAATAAAGCTGCATGCGCTTGTGGGGTGTGTTTGTGTGTGTGTGTGTGTGTGTGTGTGTGTGTGTGTGTGTGTGTGTGTGTGTGTGTAGTTTTCTGAAGTGCCTGATTACAGAACTGCTTTGTGGCTGTCAGTACTCACTGTGTGAGATGAGAGCCCTGACCAGTCGTTACTGATTGGCAGTTACTAAGTCTGTTGGTGTTTGTCGAGTCGTTTGGGTCTTTTTGTTTACCTTTGGCTAATTTTAAGTATTTTTATTTGCTTTTACCATGCTTTTAAGCAGGAAGTGGTGCAATAGTCTGTTAATTGAACTTTTTAATGAAAGAGTTCAGGTAATGTAACACAGTTAAAAAGTATCTGTGGTTTTGTCTTTATTTTTCTCTTGCATGTAGTTTCACTGAAAATGAAAATATTCTGCTTCATTTTAAAGGCAAAATATGTTTGCAGCTAGCAAACTGATGAAGTAATGCAGTCCACCCGTGACTAAAGTGTCTCTCTAAACAGTACTCGGCTGTCCTTCAGTAAGTGAGAGCTGCAGGTTAACACAAAAACGTGGAAGGCATATTTTAGGTTTATAGAACCCACTAGTGTGTATAACTTTTTCTCTCACTGTGTCTCACTAATTCTACAAGTTACGCCTGTTGTATTCAAGTACATTTCAGTTAAGCCACACACAAAAGTTCTGTAAACTTGAAACAGTGAGAAGAGGACAGTCCATTCTCTTACACGGAGAGCCGGGGGAGTCTGATGGCAGACATAGGACACGGACCAATGTGCTTTCGTCTGCAAAACTTTTAACAGGGTTCCTGTTTGTTTTTCAACATATTCAGTTGCTAATAATTTATATTTTCCTGTTAAGAGCTGTTACTAAGTCAAGAAAAACAGTTGTTGACAAATGTATGAAACTATCCCTTACCTAACAGATCCAAGAACTAAAGTATCTCATGTTATAATAGTATCTGTTTTCTTTTCTTAATCACTCTAAATCACAGAAGAATGAAATGTCCCTACCCTACCTTTCTTTCTCCTGTCGGACAATACCTTTTAAATTAGGGGGTTCTTTTCCTTTAAAAACAGTCTATGGACACCCCCATCCTGTTAAAAAAAAAAAAGCACTGTTTTCTTTCTTTAAGAAAATGTGAAGATGTTTGATTTTATTGACATGTATAAATAATATAAATGCCTACTGTACATCAGACACTAAAACCAAGCACCCATTTAACTGAGTAGGAATAAATAAATGTTTCTTTGAAGCTCACCAGACATTTTTATTTTTTTATTTTACTTTCATGATTTTTGAACATATTTATTAGGTTATGTTTTTTTTAATTTTAATGAGTGTGTGCACATGTGTGCGGGTACCTGTGGAGGCCAGAAGAGGGAGTCTTATCCCCTAAATTGGAGTTACAGGCAGTGGAGAGCCTCTGGCTGTGGGTGCCAGAATCCCAGTATCCTGAGAGCAGCAAGCCCTGAGCCATCTTTCCAGCCCCCAGGGCATAGTTTTTCATTAGGATGAATGAATATTTGTACTTAGGCGTGGCTGATATTTTCAGAATTGGACCTGCAATTGTGCTAAACTCTGAAATGAACTTCAGTAGCTATGAAAACGTAGTCCACTTTCATACTCAAACCTAGTTTACAGCCAGACAGGGAGAGTTAGTCCAGGGTTTGCTTTTGGAAACTTCATGATCTCAAATAAAGGAATCCATATCTGATGAAAATAGAATATACACAAGTCCAAGATCATCGCTAGGGAGAATAGACCCTGGGCATGAGCAGAACACGGGCCCCCTTGACATGTTCCCTTAGGGGAGTGCAATTATTTGTGACACCTTCTTATACCTAGCTTCTGTGGTGTCAAATCTTAGAGGATTTGGTTTTGATTTGAGATGATAGGATTGTTACAAGCAGCCAGATGGTTGGAGGCTTTATGAAAAGAGGTTTACCACCTTTAAACCCAATGTGGATTCATGAACCTAGACTAAACTGATGGACTTTGCTGTGAAGTTGGAAACCAGTGTGGGTGCCCTGCAGTTTATATCCTGCAGTCCTCTAAGTATCCATCCTGCTTCCACACCTGGGTAATTGTCTTCCCAGCTCCATGGGCATGGTACATAGCATGTTCTGGGAGTGCCAGGAGACCCAGAGATGTGAGAAGAAAATGGCTTGCCTGTGCAGCCATGTACAACATAGCCAATACAGTCTCAAAAGGGAAAGCAGGATGGTGGGCATACAGGATCCCATTATGGTAATCATAGATCAGGTTTTGTTTGTTTTTTGCTTTTTTGTAAGTTTAGAATTATTTCAAAACAAGGTGTGTGTATGTCTGTCTGTACGTGCATGTGTGCATGTGTGTAATAGGTCCACACTTTTATAAACTCAACTGTAGAACATTTGCCTGGCATGCATGAAGCTCTAGGTTCAATCCCAGTGTCATACAAAGAAATGGCTTTTCTGTTCTGATCAGACCCTGCCTGCTGACACATTATTCTGTCTGACACAGCCCTGTCATAGTTAATAATTGCCTTTTCTGGGCTGGAGAGATGGCTCAGAGGTTAAGAGCACTGGCTGTTCTTCCAGAGGTCCTGAGTTCAATTCCCAGCAACCACATGGTGGCTCACAACCATCTGTAATGAGATCTGGTGCCCTCTTCTGGCATACAGGCATACATGCAGACAGAACACTGTATACATAATAAATAAATAAATTTTAAAAATAAATAAATAATAATTGCCTTTTCTTTCTTGGGCCCCATGGCTCTACCTTCTGTTGTAAGAGAGTTTGTCCATTGTCTTTATTGTACACGGGGCATTCCCTAGTGCATACTAGGTGCTCAGATATATACGTATTTTTGTTTGTTGTTTTTATGTTTGTGAGACAGTCTTGCTCTATGACAGGCTGGGCTCATTGTGTAGCCCACCCGGGCTTGGAAATCATGGCAATCCTGCCTTGGCCTCTCGAGTACTAATATTACAGACATGAGCCACCACACCTGGCTCTCAAATATATCTCTGAGGCGAGTGAAATGACTCAGCAGATAAACGTGCTTTGCCACACAAGAATGAGAGTCTGAATTTGATCCTGAGAACCCACCTAAAGGTGGATCTGCCCAGTTTTCTTGTGACCTCGACATATATACCAATGCACATGTGTGTACACATATCATATACACACAGACACACAACAGTAATACAATTATTTGTATATGAGTGAAAGAAATCCTGAAGAAAAAAAACCCAAAATTTATTTAGCAGTGTAGCATTAACTAAGCCACACTAGCCGCTTGGCTTCAGTACCTGCCTGCCGTGTCCTTTGTTCACATACATGGAGCTAGCGGGTGTGTGAGCTCTGCAGTCAGGTGCTATGAGGCGACTCCTCCAGTCCTCAGAGGCCGTTCCCCTCTACTGTCATGTAATACTTTGCGGACCAAATGACAGTAGTTGGGAGTAGCTGGTAGAAAACAGGAAACTAAAAGTAATAACACATCATAGCAGCTCAGGGTCATTCAGAGTAGTGAAAACATTCCTGTCTCTTAGTACACTCAGTTTTATTCAGCGTAACAAGGGCCCTTCCTGTAATCAGGAACATATGAAAGTTATAAATCATGTTTAATAGTCTCAGACAGATGTGAAAATAGTGTTTTTCTTTAATAGGTAATATTTGCATCTTGTACAAAAATCTGCGATAGCCTTAAAAGGGGATTGAGGTCTAGAAGCTACTCATTTTCCTTTTGTGAATACTACCTTATTACTGGGGACTTTCTTGCTTAAATTTCTAGAAACAGCTCGATGCATGGGTAAACATACCTA
The DNA here is from genome assembly GCF_949786415.1 of Peromyscus eremicus. Lineage (NCBI taxonomy): Eukaryota > Metazoa > Chordata > Mammalia > Rodentia > Cricetidae > Peromyscus > Peromyscus eremicus. Next base: position 6,705,237 of record NC_081425.1, on the reverse strand, counting down.
TGTATTAAAGTTGTAACATGTCACACAGCTGCCTGTATGCCTAGTAATGTATTCTGTAGCCATCATACAATATGCTCCATTGTATGGGTTTGCTTTCATTTGTTTAACCGGTTTTTAATTGATTTGGACATTGTTGGTTTCCAGTCTTTTGCTAATATAGATGAGGCTGAAATTAAGGCTAAGGAATCAAGAATTTGCTTACTCTAACTCCTTCCAGGATAACACCCTCTACCCTACAACTTCCTAAATCCAAGTTTTTAGAGCTTTGTAAGTGATTAGTGTCTGCTTTTGGTGGGCCCTGATGGTTGGACTAGTAAGTCCACACAGAAAGACCAGCCACTTGATTAGAAGGTAGAAGGTCAGGCATAATTGAAAGAGGGAGGAAGATTTTTATTAGGTTTGTTTTTAGTGGGTTATTAGTAGTTTGTTCTTTCATAATTTCATATGTGCACATGGTGTATTTTGGTCCCTCCGCCCACTTCTACTTTCTTTCCACATTAACCATTCTCTCCCGTTCCTCCCTATAAATCTGTTCCCCCATTTATCAGACTGTTTTGTTAGGTGTCCTGTGGTTTGACCACTGCTGTCTGCATGGTACTGAGTTTGGAGATAACCATGAGTGCCTGGTGGGCGTACAAGTGGATACACAACTGGATAATTCTGTGAGTTTGTGGTTCCAATGTCAATGTCCTGTTTAGAAAATGGTACTTCCCAGCCTACATCTCCATCCTGCAGCTCATGTTCTTCCAGTCTCTTCCATGGTGTTTCTTTCCTGAGCCTAAAGGGGTGATACCAATATCTTGTCAATGGCTGGTCTTGTCTAGGTTCTGCTGCCCTTTATTCTCAGCACCTTGTGCAGCCATGGGTCTTTGTATTTATCTCTGTTAACTGCAAGGGGAGTGATCTCCTTAAGGCTTTCAGTAGCCATTGTGGACTGTGGGAGATAGATATTCAGGGGTGTGGCTTGGTGTAATGTCGGTTCAGCTAAGCAGCCATCTTAAGTGTCCACTTTCCAGTCCTCCAAACCTTTCAGGAAGGTACTGAAACCAGAGAAAGACAAAGAAAATTGTAGACCAATGCAAAAAATCCCTATAAAATACTTGCAAACAATTAAAGATCACATCAAGAAGATCATTTGCCATAATCAAGTTGGTTTTTTCTAGAGATGTGGGGAGGGTTCAATATATATAAGTCAATAAATGTAACGATATTAATGGAATCAAGGACAGAAATTGCACAATTATCTCAATAGATACAGAAAAGTCCTACAAGACCAACATCCCTTCATGATCAAAATTATAGGAGGCAAAGGATGAGAGGATCTATGTTAACATAATAAAAGCCATATATAATAACAAATCTTTACCAATATATCAAATAGGGGAAAACGTGATGCATTTCCACTAAAATCAAGATGTCTGTTTTTTTCTTTTAACTTCTTTTCAATATATTGACATTTTAGCTAGTGCAATAAGACACAAGAAGGAACTAGAAAAGGATACAAATACAAAAAGAAAAAATCAAATTATTCTTTTTGGCAGATGATATTCAAAACACAATAGACCATAAAGACCACACACAGGGAGGGAGGGAGGGAGGGAAGGAGAGAGAGAGAGAGAGAGAGAGAGAGAGAGAGAGAGAGAGAGAGAGAGAGCGCCCTAGCTCTAATACTTTCAGCAGCAAAGCAAGATAAAAATACCTTGAAATAAACAACCAGGGAATTCAAAGACCTATTTAATGAAACTTGAACCTTGGAAAAGGAAATCAAAGACATTAGGAGATAGAAAAACTTCCCATGCCCATGGATTAGAAGAATTAATGCTGTGAAAACAAATACATTACCAAAAACAACGTTATGGTAAAAACATAAAAATCTGCATATTCAGTGCAATTCTTATCAAAATTCTAATGCCTTTCTTTGCACAATTTTTTTAAATCTAAAATCTCGTGGAACTATAAAAGATCCCAGATCGCCAAAGAAATGCCGAGCGAACAGAGTAATACTGGAAGGATCGCCATATCCAATTTTAAGTTATGCTGCCGAGTCATAGTAACAAGAACAGCATGGTACTGACAGAAACAGACATATTAGCCTAAATATAAGCTCACACAGCCATATGAGATGCAAAAAACAAAAACAAACAAAAAAAAACCCACAATAAAGAAAAGATATCATCCTCAAAAAGTAGTAGTAGAAAACTAGCTATCCATACATGAAGTTATGAAACTGGATCCTTACATCTCACTCTGTACAAACAATCAGTGCCGAATGCATTGAAGATCTTCCAAATGCATTGAAGATCTTCCGAATGCATTGAAGATCTCACTGGTAGCCTAAACTGAAGCTACTGAAGGCAAAGGAAGGAAGAACACCTCAAGGCTGAGGCATAAGCAAGAACTTTCTCGGTAGGATTCCAGTCATTCAGGAGACAATGCCAATAATTGACAAGTGGTACTGTGGTCATTTGTAGATGATTTTCTAAATGGTCTTATTAAATAAAAAAGCATGGAGCCTGATATAGGGGTGAAAACCTGAGAGATCAGGGAAATAAGGAAAGCTACAACTAATCTTACCTCACCAACTCCACAGCTTCTAAATGCAAGATACTTCTGTCTACCCATGCCTATATGCCTTGCTGTTCTGCCATCTGAATTGCTCTCTCTGTCCAGCTACATCACTTCCTCTTCCTGTCTAGCTCTGTCACTTCCTGTCTGTCTGTACAGACCTCCATGGTTAACTCGTGTTGTAATTTAAGGTGTGTGCCATCATGCCTAGCTCTGTTCCCAGTGTGGCTTTGAACACACATAGATCCAGACAGATCCCTGCCTCCCAAGTGATATGATCAAAGGTGTGTGCTAAAATTGCATGACTTTTGTGTTTACTTATAATGGCTGACTTTTTCCTCTGATCTCCAGGCAAGCTTTATTAGCGCACAAATAAAATACCACCACATTTCAGCACAAATAAAATATCACCACAGTCATTTGAATGTAATTGGCCCCCATAAACCCAAAGACACTATTAGGAGGTGTGGCTTAGTTGGAGTTGATATGGCCTTGTTGGAGGAAGTGTTTCACTGTGGCAGCGGGTTCTGAGATCGCAAATATACTCAAGCCATGCCCAGTGGTTCAGTTTACTTCCTGTTGCCTGCCTATCAAGGTATGAGACTCTCAGCTCCCACACCATGTCTGCCTGTATGCACCATGTTTCCCACCATGATGATAATGGACTAAACCTCTGAAATTGTAAGCCAGCCCCAATTAAATGTTTTTCCTTTATAAGAGTTGCTGTGTTCTTGGTGTTTTTTCACAGCAATAGAAGTCCTAACCAAGACAGATACTTCATGAAACACTAAGCTCCTGCACAGCAAAAAGAAATAGTGAAGAGACACCCTACAGAGTGAAAGAAAACCTTCACCAGTTGTATGTCTGGTAGATTAAGATCCAGAGTGTATGAAGAACTCTTACTAAACACAACAACAACAAAAAATCAAAAAGTAGAGTAAGGAACTGCAGAGTTCTCAAAAGAAGAAATATAAATCGCCAATAACTATTTTTTTAAAGTGTTCAATACTCTTAGCCACCAGTAGTAAAAATGTTAGGATATTTTGAGATTTCATCTCATCCTTGTTAGAATGGTGGTCATTAAGAAAACAACAAGCTGCAGAGGTGGCTCATGGGGGACTCAACACTCCTTGGACACCTGCACTCATGTTAACATGCCCACACACATACACATAATTTTAAAACTTAAAAGTACTAGTGAGGATGTAGACCAAACCAACTCCTATGCACCAATAGTGAGTCCCTCAAAAAGCTATAAATAGATCTACTTTGTGACTCATGTGCATCCAAGTGACTTCAAATGACCACATCACAAACATACTTGAACATCCACTTCACTTAAGTAGCCCTGTTCCCAACAGCTAAGTTATGGAGCTAAACTACATGCTCAATAACAGGAATGGATAAACATAGGTTATACACACAATAGAATCCTCATCCATCAATAGAATAAAGTTATGTCACTTACTAGAAAATGGGTACAAGTGGAGGTAATTTCATGTTTTCTTTCATTTGTTGGCCCTAGACTTTATAGATATGTAAAGTCACATGTCCTGATGACATGAAAAAAGTAAAACTGTTTCAGGGGACTAACAGGAGGGAGTAGAAATGAGAAAAGGAGGGTCAAGATAGGTAAAAGGGAGCATGCTCATGGCACTTGCATGAAAATACATGAAATGGTACAGTACCATTTAAAATGAAAAACTTTAAAAAAAACTATTTCTTAATTTAAAAAATTTATTTGAGAATTAACCAGAAAAGAAAGAAACAATAAAGATAAAAATATATGTTAGTGACCTTGGTCACAGAAAAACTACTGAGTCCAAAAGCTGGTTCTTTGAAAAGAGCAATAAAATTTACAAACCTATGTGGACCAATGGAATCGAATTGAAGACCCTGATATTAATCCGCACACCTATGAACAAATAATTTTTGACAAAGAAGCCAAAAGTGCACAATGGAAAAAAGAAAGCATCTTCAACAAATGGTGCTGGCAAAACTGGATATCAACATGTAGAAGGCTGCAAATAGATCCATATCTATCACCGTGCACAAAACTTAAGTCCAAGTGGATCAAGGACCTCAACATAAATCCAGCTACTCTGAACCTGCTAGAAGAGAAAGTAGGAAGTAGTCTTGAACACATTGGCATAGGAGACCACTTTCTAAATAGAACACCAGTAGCACAGACACTGAGAGAAACAATCAATCAGTGGGACCTCTTGAAACTGAGAAGCTTTTGTAGGGCAAAGGAAACGGTCAACAAAGCAAACCGACAGCCTACAGAATGGGAAAAGATCTTCACCAATCCCACATCTGACAGAGGACTGATATCCAGAATATATAAGGAACTCAAGAAATTAGACATCAAAATGCCCAACAGTCCAATTAAGAAATGGGCTATAGAACTAAACAGAGAATTCTCAACAGAGGAAACTCAAATGGCTGAAAGACATTTAAGGAATTGCTCAACATCCCTAATCATCAGGGAAATGCAAATCAAAACAACTCTGAGATACCACCTTACGCCTGTCAGAATGGCTAAGATCAAAAACACTGAAGACACCTTATGCTGGAGAGGATGTGGAGCTAGGGGAACTCTCCTCCACTGCTGGTGGGAATGCAAGCTTGTACAACCACTTTGGAAATCAATATGGCGATTTCTTAGAAAATTGGGAATCCATCTCCCCCAAGATCCAGCTATACCACTCTTGGGCATATACCCAAGGAATGCTCAACCACACCACAAGAGCACTTGTTCAGCTATGTTCATATCAGCGTTGTTTGTAATAGCCAGAACATGGAAACAACCTAGATGCCCTTCAACTGAAGAATGGATAAACAAAATGTGGTACATATACACAATGGAATACTACTCAGCAGAGAAAAACAATGACATCATGAGGTTTGCAGACAAATGGATGGATCTAGAAAAAATCATCCTGAGTGAGGTATCCCAGACTCAGAAAGACAAACATGGTATGTACTCACTCATAACAGGATACTAGATGTGGAACAAGGATGACTGGACTGCTACTCACATCACCAGGCAGGCTACCTGGAAAACAGGACCCCAAGAAAGACACAGGGATCGCCCAACGACAGAGAAATGGAATGAGATCTACATGAACAGCCTGGACAGGAGTGGGGGTAGTGAAGGGCGAGGGTCGAGGGAAAGAGAGCTTGGGTGAGTGGGAGATCCCAGCTGGATCAAAAACAGAGAGGGAGAACAAGGAATAGGAGACCATGGTAAATGAAGACCACATGAGAATAGGAAGAAACAAAGTGCTAGAGAGGCCCACAGAAATCCATAAAGATACCCCCACAACAGACTGCTGGCAATGGTCGAGCGACAATCCGAACTGACCTACTCTGGTGATGGGATGGCCAAACACCCTAATTGTCGTGCTAGAAACCTCATCCAACTACTGATGGACCTGGAGGCAGAGATCCATGACTAGGCCCCAGGTGGATCTCTGGGAGTCCAATTAGCGAGAATGAGGAGGGTTTATATGAGAGAGAATTGTTGAGACCAAGGTCGGATAAAGCACAGAGACAAATAGCCAAACAAACGGAAACACATGAAATATGAACCAATGGCTGAGGGGTCACCAACTGGATCAGGCCCTCTGAGTGGGTGAGACAGTTGATTGGCCTGATCTGTTTGGGAGGCATCCAGGCAGTGGGACCGGGTCCTGTGCTCATTGCATGAGTTGGCTGTTTGAAACCTGGGGCCTATGCAGGGTCCCTTGGCTCAGCATGGGAGGAGGGGACTGGACCTACCTGGACTGAGTCCACCAGGTTGATCTCAGTCTGTGGGGAAGGCTTTGCCCTGGAGGAGATTGGAATGGGGGGCGGGCTGGGGGGAAGGTGAGGGGGGCGGGAGGGGGGAGAACAAGGGAATCTGTGGCTGATATGTAGAACTGAATTGTATTGCAAAATAAAAATTAAAAAAAAAAATAAAATAAATAAATTAGGTACAAAAAAAAAAATAAAAAAAAAAATAAAAAAATTTACAAACCTACATCAAGAATGTCAAAGGGGAAGAATAAAAAGGAAAACACAAAATACTGATAATAAGAATAAAAGCTACCACACTGCAGAAAATCTTGTAGGTGGTGGATCCGGGGAGAAAGACTGAAGAGCAAAGGAATTATGTATAACTAAGATAAATAATGTCAATTTAGGTGAAACAGCTGCTGCTCTGGAAACTACATGTCAAGCACTATTGGCCCAAAGGGTAAAAGTGCTTGCCATACAGGCCCGACAACCAGAGTTCAGTCTCCAGAGCTCACAGAAAGATGGATAAGGTGGCTCACATCTGTAATCTCAGCACTCCTAAAGCAAATGGGGGGCAGGGACAGAATTGCCTGGGAGTTCACTTTGAGCCAGCCTGGAGTACACCGTCCATCAGCAGAAACAAGAAAGACCGTGTCTCAACAATGTGAAAGGAGAGAACAACTCTTCACCTGCACATGCATGCTCCACTCACGTGTGCCCATGCTGATGCATCAGTAATTTAAAAAGAAGTGAACAGGAAGGGCTTGAGGGTTTAGCCTGTGTTATAAATGGAAAGATTGCTGTAGTTTCATTTTGTTCTACAAATTTTGTTAGAATTTTGATCTCCAGTGCAGAAGTGTTGAGTGGGGCCTAATGAGATGATTAGCAGAACCTACCTAAATGGGCACCAATCCATTTATGGAATCTCTCTGGATGGGTTGATGATAACAGTTAATCTGTCCTTTCTGATTTGGTTTTCATGTGTTCATTTGTCCTTTCAAGCCCTGCCTTGCCAGATGTCATTGCCATGCACTTGATTTCCAGACTCTGGAACCACAAGGCAAACTCTTTTCCTCACAAGTTACCCAAGCTACGACATTCTCTTATACTAGAGAAGGACGAAGTCTCTAGTTATCTGCAAAGGTAAGCACTAACAAGTGAGTTTGCATTAGTTATGCATGTAGTAAGGACTTACCCACTTCATGGTGAACTGCCTCGTCTAACATCCCAGACAACCATAACGCACTGAAGAATGAATAAATACCTCAAGAAGTTCTATAACTATTTTAAGAAAATGAATTCTGATTAAAATACTAGTGAAATAGGAATTTGGCCTAGATGGTTTCTCTATAAATTATATCAAATATCTGAGAAGTAATAGTGATTCTACATAATATATTTGTCTTAGTTTGGGTTTTATTGCTGTGAATGACCATGACAACTCTAACAAAAGAAAATATTTAACTGGGGCTGGCTTACAGTTTCAGAGGTTTAGTCCATTGTTGTCATGGCAGGAAGTGTGGCAATGTTCAGGCAGACATGATGCTGGAGAAAAGCTGAGAGAGAGTTCTACATCTTAGTTCACCAAGCAGAAGGAGAGACTGTGTGCCACACTGGGCATAGCTTGAGCATGTCAGTGTAGATGGAAGTGTCTCAGTCCCACCCGGCTCCATGGTCTGGATGAATCTTTCCCACCCATGGTCCCACAGCCGCTTATAAAATAATTATTCAGAGGCTTATATTAATTACAAACTGTTTGGTCTATGGCTCAGGCTCATTATTAACTAGCTCTTAAACTTAATTTAACCCATTTCTATTAATCTGTTAACTTTGCCACGTGGATTCATGACATTACCTGTGTTCCATCACATCTTGCTTCCCCAGCAGCGCTCAGCATCTCCTCTGACTCTGCCTTCTTCTCCTTGTCTCTCTGCTTGGATTCCCCACCTGGCTCTATTCTACCTTTCCACAGGCCAGAGCAACTTCTTTATTAACCAATGGTAGCAACATATATTCACAGCATACAGAAAGACATCACACAGCATATCAGACCTCAAATCCTACCACCATAGTGACACACTTCCTCCAACAAGGCCACACCTCCTAATAGTGCCACTCGCTATGGGCCAAGCATTCAAACACATGAGTCTATGGGGGCCATTCCTATTCAAACCACATTCTACTCCCTGTCCACCATAGGCTTGTAACCATAACATAATGCAGAAATGAATTCAGTCCAACTTCAAAAGTCCCCGTAGTCTATAGCAGTCTCAAACTTGTTTAAAAGTTCAAAGTCTCTTCTGAGATTCATGCAATCTCTTAATTGTAATCTCATATGAACTCAAGAAAAAAAAACACATACTTTCAGCATATAATGGTACAGGATATATATTACCATTCCAAAAGAGAGGAAAGGGAACATATATGAGGAAATACTGAACCAAAGCAAGACTGAAAACCAGCTGAGCAAATTCCCAACTCTTCATCTCCATATCTGATGTCAAAGCACTCTTCAGATCTCCAACTACTATCAGCTTTGTTGACTGCAACGTAATTCTTCCCCCAACCCCCACTCCATTTTGGAGTAATTTATTTTTATTTTAAATTTTTTATTTATTTTACATACCAACCACAGTTCTCCCTCCCTCCCCTCCTCTTGCTCCCCCCTACCTCCCTCACTTCACCCTGCCTTCCCATCCACTCCTCAGAAAGGGTAAGGCCTCCCAGGGGGAGTCAGCAAAGCTTGGTACATCAAATTAAGGTAGGACCAAGCCCCTCCCCCCTGCTTCAAGGCTGAGCAAGGCATCCCACCATAGGGAATGGGCTCCAAAAGGCCAGCTCATGCACCAGGGATGATAGATCCTAGTCCCACTTCCAGGGCCCCACAAATAGACCAAGCCACACAACTGTCACCCACATTCAGAGGGACTAGTTGGTCCCTTGCAGGCTCCCCAGCTGTCAGTCCAGAGTCTGAGAGCTCCCATTAGCTCAGGTCAGCTGTCTCTGTGGATTTCCCCATCATGATCTTGACCCACCCACCCACCCCACCTTGCTCATGTAATCCCTCCTCCCTCTCTTGGACTGGATTCCTGGAGCTTGCCCCTGTGACTAGCTGTGGATGTCTGCATCTGCAGATCGGTGGCTCTCTGCATCACCATATGCATCAGTTACTGGCTGGAGGTTCTGTGATGACAGGGTAGTCACCAATCTGATCACAGGAGGCTAGTTCAGGCACCCTCTCCACTATTGTTAGGAGTCTTAGCTGGGGTCATCCTTGTGGATTCCTGGGGATTTCTCTAGCACCAGGTTTCTCCCTAACCCCATAATGGCTCCCTCTATCAAGATTATCTCTTTCATTGCCTCCCTTTCCCTTCCTCCCCAAACTCACCCATTCCATTCCCACATGTTTTCATCCCTTATCCCCTCCCTTCTACCCCCACCCCCAGTTTCCCCAGAGATCTCATCTATTTCCCCTTCCTAGGGCAATCCATGTATCTTTCTTAAGGTCCTCCTTGTTACCTAGCTTCTCTGGGGGTGTAGATTGTAGCCTGGTTATTCATTATTAACATACTTCTTTCACTTGGGCTGTTTCTACTCCCTCATAGCAGCTCTCCTCAGCAGGTATCCCACAGCTCTGGCATCTCCAACATCTTGGGGTCTCCAAGGCAATCCAGGCTTCACCTTCACAGCTTCACACAATGGCCTCTCTAGGCCTCCATTCAGGGATACCCCTGACACATGCCTGGTTTCAGTGGCTTTCCTTAGTCACAAGGGAGACCCCTTTCTTCTGTCCTTGAAGTCAGAACCATGAGGCTGAAGCTGCCAAGTTCTGCTGCTTACTGGGGCTGGAACATGGCTCCCTTGTTCGGTTACATCTTCACTAGCTTTCTGTTTTCAATGGTTTCCTTCACTACTTAAGCCTGGCTGTCTTGGAACTTGTTCTGTAGATCAAGCTGGCCTTGAACCTAGAGATCTACTTGCCTCTATCTCCAGAGTGCTGGGATTAAAGGGGTATACCACCACACCTGGCTCTAAGCTGTTCTTTCATTCTTTTTCACAAGCTTAGCTGGGTGGAGTCTTGCCTTGAGGTCACTGCTCCCTTTATTCCATTCCTAATCTGGTTGTCTCCTTGAACACAGGACTTGGCTCCATTCCACTTCCTGGTGCCCCTTTTCTCCTCAAATTGTTCTACATCTTTTTTTCCCTTGCTCAGCTTGTTCCCTTTCATTATAAAACTTTGTAAGAGTGAACACTATTAACCACATGACAGTGCCTATACTAGGCTATTTTGAGATTTCCTCTGTCAACAGAATTTATCACAATCATTTTAGCCTAAAGCAGACTCTTCAGACAAGGAAAAAAGTATTCTTCACCAAAATATCACAAGAACAATCTCTAGGCAACATACTAAAATTCTTCTGCTCTGAAGCGTCTTAAGCCAGGCCCCCATAGTACAAATCACCCTCAGCACCACTGTCTTCCATGTTCCTACTGGTACAGCCCATTAAGCCCCACTTAAAGCATTCAGCTGCTTCCTAATCCAAAATCCCAAAGTCCACATTCCTCCAAACAAAAGCATAGTCAAGCCTATCACAGCAATACCCCACTCCTTGTACCAACTTCTTAGTTTGGGCTTTATTGCTGTGAAGAAACATTATGACCATAGCAACTTTTTTTTCTTTTCTTTTTAAATACTACTTTTCTTTTTTGGGTGCTCAATACTTTTCAAGCTTTCTCTGTTTTGTTTTTCTTTTCTTTTTTATTTTATTTTTTATTTTTTGGTTTTTCGAGACAGGGTTTCTCTGTGCAGTTTTGGTGCCTGTCCTGGATCTCACTCTGTAGCCCAGGCTGGCCTCAAACTCACAGAGATCCACCTGGCTCTGCCTCCCGAGTGCTGGGATTAAAGGTGTGTGCCACCCCGCCCAGCTTTGTTTTTCTTTTTTGTGAAATTAATTAATTTTTTCCAGCTGGATCACAGTTTCTCCTCCTGCCTCTCCTCCCAGTCCCTGCCCCCAACCTCTGCTAACCCACTCCCATCCACTCCTCCTCTTTTCTCTTCAGAAAAGGACAGGCCTCCATGTGTTATGATATATTACTTGGGGACCCTGAGGGTATCCTCGAATGCAAGGAAACGTGCTGGGCAGATGATGCACATGGAAAGTCATTCACACCCAGATGCTGCCTCCGTGTGGAAATGGTTTATTGTAATAGGAGATAAAGAGACACAAAAGACAAAAAGGAGAGAGAGAAAGAGGTGTGCACACCTCATGGCAGGAAGGAAGAGAGCAGAAAACAGAGAGGAAGCAGAGGAGTTTTTCCTTAGAATAAGGCTTTTACATCAGGACACAGGGCAGCACCACGGGGTGGGATTTCAGGGGGCGAGTCAGAATATTAACACCATGTATACCAGTCAGTCAAGGCATATCAAGTTGCAGTAAGATTAGACACCTCCTCTGCTATTAAGGCTGAAGGTGGCAACCCAGAAGGAGGAAAGGATTCCAAAAGCAGGTAACAGAATTAGAAACAGCATCTCCTTCCACTCTTGGGAGTTCCACAAAAAACCATGTTACGAAACTGTAACATGTATGCAGAGGACCTTGTTCAGTCCTATGCAAGTCTCTGTGAGCCCCTATGTGAGCCCCTATGAGCTCCTCTTCTCTCTGGCCCAAGATGTTGCTTCTTCTGCCTCATTCTGTTCAAGGGGAAACCTCTGCAGAAATGTAGCAATCTCCTCCAACTCAGATGAAAAGTTGTTACTTTTTCTGCTCTGCCTTGCTCAGTCCCCTAAGGGATGTCTCAGCAAGGTTTTCTTCTGCTCAGTTTCCTAAGGGATGTCTCAATAAGGTTCTTCTATTATGTGCTGGAGAATGAAGATCTTCACCCAAGACTCTTGAGAAAGAGATTTATTTGGGAAGGAGGAATCCAGGACAGTGGCTGCCTCTGCCAGGGTGGGAAAGCACAGCCCACAACTGAACAAGCAAAGAGGCTCATATAGGACTTCTTAGGGGCGGAGTTATTCCAGGGAGAAGATTTTCTGCTCAGGGATTGGTTAGTTTTCCTGCTCAGGGATCGTTAGTTTCATTGGTCCGGGCAGAGTTGGCTCTGGTTTCAGGGTCAAACTGTGTTTCTTTCACTGTCCTTTTTAGCTTTTGGCTCTAATTCTAGGGCAGGGTGTATTTCTTTCACTGGCTCTGGTTCTAGGACCAACGTGTTCCTTTGGCGCTGGTCAGAGTCAGGGCATGCTTGTTAGGTTCTAGGTTCAGGGCTAAAGTGTTTCTTTCACTGGCTTGGGGCCCAGATCCAGGGTGTGTTTCTTATACTAGTTCTGGTTTCAGGGCCAGGATGGGTTTCTTTGGCTGGTCCCTTTTCCCTACAGTTACACCAAGATATTTTATATTATTTGTGGCTATTGTGAAGGGTGTTGTTTCCCTAATTTCTTTCTTAGTCCATTCATCATTGGTATATAGAAGGGCTACTGTTGTTGTTGTTTTGTTTTGTTTTGTTTTTTAGTTTATTTTGTATCCAGCTACTTTTCTGAAAGACAGTTTATCAGCTGTAAGAGTTCCTTGGTAGAATTTTTTGGGGTGCTTATGTATATTCTCATATCATCCGCAAATAAGGATACTTTGACTTCTTCCTTTCTGATTTGTATCCCCTTGATCTCCTTTAGTTGTCTTATTGATCTAGCTTGAACTTCAAGTGTTATATTGAATAGATATGGAGAGAGTGGACAGCCTTGTCTTGTCCCTGATTTTAGTGGAATTGCTTTAAGTTTCTCTCCATTTAATTTGATACTGGGTATGGCCTTGCTGTATAGTGCCTTTATTATGTTTAGGTATGTTCCTTGTAGCTCTGATTTCTCTGGGATTTTTATCATGAAAAGGTGTTGGATTTTGTCAAAGACTTTTTCAGCATCTAATGACATGATCATGTGGGTCTTTTTCTTTCAGTTTGTTTATATGGTGGACTATATTGACAGATTTTCTTATTTTCTTTAACCCTGCATCTCTGGGATGAAGTCTACTTGATCATGGTGGATGATCTTTTTGATGTGTTCTTAGATATGTTTTGCAGATATTTTATTTTTGCTTCTATGTTCATGAAGGAAATTGGTCTTTGGTTCTCTTTCTTTGTTGAGTCTTTGTGTGGTTTGGGTATCAGGGTAACTGTGGCTTCATAAAATGAATTTGGCAATGTTACTTCTGTTTTTATTTTGTGAAATAATTTGAGGAGTATTGGTATTAGCTCTTCTTTGAAGGTCTGGTAGAATTCCATGCTAAAACCATATGGCCCTGAGCTCTTTTTTAGTTGGGAGACTTTTAATGACTACTTGTAATTCCTTAAGGGTTATCAGTCTATTTAAATTGTTCGTCTGATCTTGATTTAACTTTGGTAAGTGGTATCTATCAAGAAAATTGTTCATTTCTTTTAGATTTTTAATTTTGTGGAGTACAGGTTTTTGAAGTATGACCTAATAATTTTTTGGATTTTCTTGGTGTCTGTTGTTATAACTTCCTTTTCATTTCTGATTTTGTTAATTTGGATATTCTCTCTCTCTGCATTTTAGTTAGTTTGGATAGAGGTTTGTCTGTCTTGTCTATTTTCTCAAAGAACTAACTGTCCTCTTTGTTTCTATTTTATTGATTTCAACCCTGAGTTTGATTATTTCCTGCATTCTACTCCTTTCAGGGTATGTTTGCTTCTTTTTGTTCTAGAGCTTTCAGGTGTGCTGTTAGGTCACTAATATGAGATCTCTCTAATTTCTTTATGAAGACAGTGCTATGAACTTTCCTCTTAGCACTGCTTTCATTGTGCCTATAAGTTTAGGTATGTTGTGCATTCATTTTCATTGACTTCTAGGAAGTCTTTAATTTCTTTCTTTATTTCTTCCTGGCAGTTGACAGGTTCTAGAGAGGAGGTAAGGAGTAGGCGAGGGAAGAAGTGAGTCAGGCCGTAGTGGGAGGCTCTGCCTCCCGAGTGCTGAGATTAAAGGCGTGCGCCACCACCGCCCGGCTTTCCTCAATTTCTTTAAGGGAGTTTTTCATTTCCTCTTTAAGGACCTTTATCATCTTCATAAAGTTGGTTTTAAAGTCATTTTCTTGTGCTTCAGCTGCACTGGAATGTTCAGATCTTGCTGTCATTGGATAGCTGGGCTCTGGTGGTACCATGTTGCCCTTTCTGGTGTTGATTGTGTTCTTACACTGACATTTAGGCATCTGGATATGGGATGATAATAGGTCTAGGTATTTATTCCTGTGTTTGTCTTTGTTGGATGGGTGTTTTGTTCCTTGGTTTCTGTTTCCTCTCTGGTCTTCTGGCTTAAGTGGCAAGTGGTTCTGGTGATTGAGTCTTCAGGTACAGTAGGGTGTCTCTGTTGGTGTTTTTTTTTTTTTTCAGCTTGCAAGACCTCTGGGGTTTTGGATGCCAACTTTGCCTCTGTGCTTCCAAGTACCTGTGTGGCCTCTGGAGTTCTGGGTACCTGCTTGGTCTCTGGGATTCTAGTAAGGCAGGGCCTCCAGTAAAGCAGAAGTTTTCTGCCGAGGTTGTGGGCTGGGATATGGAGCTCAGGGAAGGGGGTGCAATTGGAGGCTGTTGGGCCACTTTAGTGGTTGTTACCTGGCAGTGGGCAATGTCTTACCTTGGGTCCCTAGAACTGGCCTGGCCTCAGGTAAAGCAGACGTCTTCTGCCAAAGTTGTGGACTGGAATATGGAGTGGGGGTTGTGGCTTTAAGGAGTATTAACTGGTGGTGGGTGGAATCTTACCTTGGGTCCCTAGAACCAGCCTGGCCTCTGGTAAAATAGTCGGAGTTGTGGGCCAGAATATGGAGCCCAGGGGAGGGGGTGCTATTGGAGGATGTTGGGTGGACTTTAAGGAGTATTAGCAGGCAGGACCATGGCAACTCTTATAAAGGAAAACATTTAATTGGGGCTGGCTTACAGTTTCAGAGTTTTAGTCCATTCTTGTTATAGTGGAAAGCATGGCATCATGTGGGCAGACATGGTGCTGAAGAAGGAACTGAGAGTTCTACATCTTGATCCACAAGCAGCAGAAGGAGAGACTGTGTCCACACCGGGCGTAGCTTGAGCATATGAAACCACAAAGCCCGCCCCCACAGTGACCCATTTCCTCCAACAAGGCCACACCTTCTAATAGTGCCAGTCCCTATGGGCCAAGCATTCAAACATAAGAGTCTATAGGGGCCATTCCTATTCAAACCACCACAATATTACAGAAAAATAAAAGAGACAGATAAGGTGTGAAGGGCAATGTTTTTTCAATGTACCTCATCAGAGTCATTGGACATGCAAGCCACAAGGAAGTGAGCCTCTGCCCAATCTCACCTTATACCAAAAACAAAAAAAGAGTTTGATACCTAAATGTAAAACATGACACTTTCAGAATATAGAAATGAAATCTTTATGACTTGTCCTTAGACAGTAAATGCACAATCTACAAAAGAAAAATTGATGATTAATTTTGTAAAAATTAAAAACTTGTGATGTACAAAAGACACCATCAATAGAATGACTAGATAAGCAGTAGTCTGGGAGTAAGCATTTGTAAGTCATCCAAACAAAGACTCTGTAACGAATGCTTCATAAAGGACTCTTAAAACCCTATAGTGAGAAGTCAGTCCAATTTAAAAATGAGCCAAAAGCTTGAGCAAGCATTTCACCAAAGAGAATATAAGACGGCAAATCAGCACATGCAAAGATGTTCAGTATAATTAGCTGTTAGGGAAATGCAAATTAAAACCATGGTGAAATACCACTGCACATCTTAGAATGACCTAGATGAAAACCCTGAGATTACCGGGTTCTGGAAAGGGTGTGGAGCAGCTGGGATTCTCCCAAGCTATGGACAGCAACAAAAATGGTGCAACCCTTTTGGAGAACAATGTTGAAGTTTCTTGCAAAGTCAAATTACCAAGTGACTGAGCAGTTTGATTTCTGGGCATCAGCTTAGGTGAAGGAAAGCTTCCGTTCACACTAAAGGCACCACACAGTACTTAAAGCAGTCTACCCATGCTCATAACATTCTAGAACAAGACAGATGCTCCTTATTGATAAAGTCTAATATATCCAGGCAAAGGAATACCAGGTTAAAAAAAAGCAATGGATCTCAAAGGCCTCTGCTGTTTGGAAGAAGATGAATTTCAAACTCTGTTGTAGTTGGTTGTTTTTGCTCTTTACTCTTTTGGGAGGCCCTTCACCCAGCTGTCAAATAAATCACTCACGGAGGCTTATTCTTAATTATAAATGCCCGGCCTTAGATTGGTTTGTTGCTAGCAAGCTTTTCTTAAATTATCCCATCTACCTTTTGCCTCTGGGCTTTTTCCTTTTCTTACTTCTGTAATCTTACTTTCACTCTTACTCCGTAGCTGGCTGTGTGACTGTGTGGCTGGCTGGCCCCTGATGTCCTCTTCCTTCTCTTGCTCTTTCTTCTTTTTCCTCCCAGATTTCTCCTTCTATTTACTCTCTCTGACTGCCAGACCCACATATCTTTTCTCCTGCTTCACTATTGGTCATTCGGCTCTTTATTAGAACATCAGGTGTTTTAGACAAGCAAAGTAACACAGCTTCACAGAGTTAAACAAATGCAACATAAAGGAATGTAACAAATCTTTGCATTAAACAAATGTTCCCATGCATAAACAAGTGTAACATGTCTTAAAAGAATATTCTACAACACTCTGTGCTGTGGGATTCTCACAGATAAAGCCTTAGGCTGGAGGAAAGAGGGTGGTGGCAAGCAGATAGGAGTGGATTAAACGTGACTATAAAAGAATGTACTTTTGGGAGCGGATGGATGGGGTCTGTATTCCAATTGTAATCAGTACGTACATATGTTTAAATTAAAAGAATGATACGCCACATAGTTTTCATACTACAAATTTATTTTGAAATTTAATTTTAAGAAAAAGGAATGTTGAATGCTGTCATGTCTTCCAACATCCAAGAATATAATGATAGGCTTTTATCTTTTGTTCTATTTATATAATTGTTTTAGTTTTTTTTTTTCTGTTGCTGTGATAAAACACAAGGCATCTTAGAAAATTTTATTTGAGTTTATAGTTTCAGACGAATGAGTCTATCATGGTGGGGAGGCACACCAGTGAGCTGCAGGCGTGAGGGCAGAAGCAGGAACCCAAGAGTTCACACCCCAACCATAACCGTGAAGCAGAGAGCACACAGGAGAAGTAGGCAAGGCCTAAGGCTCAAATCTTACCGCCAGGAAGGCTGAACTTCGTATACCTCCCCCACAGCACCATCAGTTGGGGTCAGTTATTCACACAGACACACAGGAATAAACTATTTAAAAAGTCATAGTTTTAAGTTTTGCCTCCTGTATTACTTAATATTTTGGATTTATTGCCACTAAATGCTTCAGCATATGGCTGTTTAGGAATCAAAGACACTGAAATTCTTCGTAATTAAGACATGAAGATACACTAGAAGGAGTCTGGACTTTGTTGCAGGCAGACCTGGTTTCAAAACCCGGTTCTTCTAGTTTTTCTCGACTTTCCCATCTGTGCTCTCTCCCACACTTTGGATGGATCTTAGGGAATAGAGAGAAGCATGATCTGACTGATCTGAGAGGTGGGTTCTAACATCACTAACTCCCGGCATTGTTGTAGCAAGTGTGGATGGTGTTGGGACTCCTCGACTCAATGCTCATACACACAGGCCTAAAGGGTGTGCAGAATTGTCAGTGAACCCAAGGTTGTTACTAGTCTACCATTCATGGAGATAACATTTAAATGGCCTGAGATGAAATGTTTGTTTTAAATGATCATACATATGTGATTAAGACAGAAGGTAGGTGTGACTGGAAGGTGTTCAAGATTCTGTCTAACTCACACACGACTAAATTCCAGCTTACTCCCACACAAAACAAACTTTTACATCTCTCGCCTAGCCTGTGAGCTTTATAGATCTTTTAAAAGATTAGCTTTTAAGACTTACTCAGAAGCCAGTGTTTGTAAAAAAGTCCCCCCTCAGGGGCAGGGCAGGAGGAATAAAGTTTTTCTGTTTGTTTGTTTTTTGCTTTTTTAAACTTGGAAAATATCTTCTTTCTGGGTACATCACACATTGCTATAATTCACATTCACCATCAAATTTGTACACTGTGATCATCTTTATTTTATTTTGTAAAGGTTTCAAGTTTTGTGGGAATAAATAACATCCAGCGGTTGTAAAAATTTACTCTTTTCAAGCGTACATTCCCTTTATACAGGTGCAAATTCTGTCTTCGACAGTTTCTCAAAAGTGTGTATTATAGTATGGATCTTGACATTAGCCTGAAAATTGGAGATGGACAACATTCCTGCCAGAAAGAATCCCAGTCTTAAGTACAGAGCAAATCTTGCAGATTATGACTTCCATCTAGATTTTGTTACTGTCTGAATATGAATTCCCTTTCCAAAAGCAACATTCCTCTACCTGCTCTTCAGTCTCCTGAAGCCATCTCTCAGATCCCTCCTTTTTCCACGCTACCCAGTGAGGCCCGATCTCGGGGTAAAAGGGGTAGTGCTTGCTCCCAGCCAGATGTTTTTCCCCAGGCTCCTGTTGATTCAAGCCAGTCAGGCATTATCTCCCACCCTTTGTCTTTTCAACCTCATCCTTGACTCTTTATCATAACGCAACGCTGTATGGGGGTTTCTGTTTCCCGATTGTGCTCCACCACGGGCTCGAGCTTTCGTTGGGTTTCAACAGCTGCGACATGTCTAAACTACATTATCTTGAAAGTGTTGGCGCTAGTAAGAATGAGAAAGGAGCCAAAGACTGAAACAAAACATTTCAAAGGGTTCCTATGGATACGCCCAACACCGGGAAGCACATACTGGATCGGGCTGACTCACTCAGCTGCTGACAGCCTCTTCTGCACACTGCCTCATTTGAGCATCCTGTAAAGCGTGCCTCAAAAGAATCAGAGAATCTGATGCCTGCCATCACACCACTAAAGGTGTGCCTTTTGGCCTATAAAACCCATTCTTAAATAGGTTATTGTATTTGAAGTGATTGATTATTCTTTAGAGATAAAATATGAATATTGAACAAGGGTTGTGCAAACCAAAGTGGGAAATGGTTTGCTTTATGTAGAAAACTAATCAAGAAATAATGAGTGTGCATTCCAATCAGAGTGAAATCTCAGAGCAGATTGGAAAGACTTCCTTTATTGCAGGTTAAACCTGTATGGAGCCGGACTTGGCGGTAATGAGGCGGTTCAGCATTCCTTTGCATCTGACTTTATGAACCTTGATGTGTCACTGTGACTTTCTTCTTTCTTTATTTGGGTTTTAGTTTTAATATGTTTACTTTGAGTCAGGACACAAGTGTAAACAGTGCTAGATGAGATGCCCCTGAGTTACTGACGGCAGAGAGCCTGTAAGGGAGTAAGATATCCTGGAGGGAAGGTCAGCTCTCTGCCATTTAAAGGTTTAAAAGGAAATGGTTTTAAATCTCCATACACATCATCATGGCTTTTTTTTTTTCTGGGTGATTTGCTTGTAGTAGGCCTTTTCTACTAGCTCTTCCTGTATAAGTTTTTAATGAATTTTTACCTATAACACATATGGGAAATGCATGCCCTACTTTGTCATTAGCGTTCAGTTTTGTGTATAAAGCAGAAATGCCAAGTTTTCGTGTTGTCATATGTGAAATACATCTTTAGTGTTCCTCAGTACTCCAAGATGTTAGTTATATGTGTATTTTCACTCGCTAATTCCATGGTTTCAGGTTTTATTTTTTTTATTTATTTATTTTTACAATCAATTCTCAGTCTAATTGGAATTTCTTTTGACATGAAACAATAGTTCTTATCCAGATGTGTTAGGGTCACATGAAGAACAAATCATGCCTAGAGTAATTGAGACTCTCTGGGGTAGGTTATGACCTCTGTAGTTCTTAGAATTCTACAGGTGGTTCATGATGTAAAACCAGAGGGGAGAACCACTCTAGAGTCAGGAAGAGTCTAACCCTTTCCCAGATTGATCCGATTCACCTTGCAAACACATGGACATGAAAATATAGTGTTAAAGTGAGAAGAAGGGGGTGTGTGTGGATATACACTTTATACATCTCAGCACTCTAATTCCATCTTTATGATCCTATGTAGTGTTATTCAAAAGATGGACAAATACACTTAAATCTTAGTAATACCTTAAGTAAATAAAATTTCAAAACCTTAAATTAAATAAAACCTTAATAATACCTCAGGGTGGTAGAATGTTTTAAATTTGTTTTTATTTTTAATTATCTATACAAGTGAAGGTGCCTCCCAGAGGAGGCAGAAGAGGGTGTTGAACCTCTGGAACTGGAGTTGCAGGCAGGGATGAGCCGCGCCCACAGCTGCTGGACAAGGCTCCCCAAGAGCAGCGGCACATGACTTGGACCACTGAGCTGTCACTCCAGTCCCAGGAAGGTAAACTGCAAACGTCCTTATCCATCCTTCTCCGTACTGCCCAAATCCCTTGACAAGAGCCATCTCTTACTCTTTGAGAGAAAATCAGTTGCAGAAAACGTTAACTTTTAAACACAAAGATTAACTTCTAGTCAGAAAGCTACACAGACAAGGGAGCACCAAGCGTTTGCCCTGTGCTCATGTGTCAAGACTGAGTGTGTTCCCCGCCAGAGCGCAGGACTAGACGAGAACATACAGACCTATAAACCTGTAGTTCGGTGCTTTCGGCTTGTGTTTTATAAATAAGCACTTATTTATTTTTAAAAGAGTAGTTACATATATATTAATTTAAATTATAGCTGATTTCAAGTTTGCTAGAGTTTTCTTTTTACTGTAACTTATCTCTGAGGAGGAAAAAAACCAGTTTGGAGAAGGTTGGTGGGAAAATTCACCCATGTAGTTCAGCAGTTATTTCGTTGGCAGACAAGGAAATCACAGCAGCCAGTACGGTGTTACCTTAACCTCTCACCTCACACTCCCTGATTCACAGAGGAAGTCAGATTAGTGGTCCTGAGGACAGACAGACTTCCGAAGGAGGTGAGAGCCCAGGGTATGTCTTCACAGTCAACAGGACTGGGGGCATTCGTTTCACCTGTGCCGGAGCCATTCTGGATGGCGAGGGGTTTCACCACACCAAACTGAACCTCAGATTCCACTGCTTCCAAGATGCACTGTTAACTTTACTACAGTAGAAAAAGTGCTGCCAATCAAATTATGACAAAAGGCTTCCCAAACACAATGGGCAATAAAGGTATCCAATTACAGAGATTTTAAATTTTGAAAAACATGTGCACCTTGGAATCAGTGGTTCCTTTCTTATGAACTGTGAGCAAGAATACAGCAGTCTACTTGTCCGATATATCCAGGGATAAAACCTTTCACATCTAGATTGCTCTACACCATGCCAAGAATTAAGTTATGAATGTTATAGCAAATTAGAAGGAAACACTCTGTGTGCTAATTTGCTTAGAGACTTATTTTGTCCACAGGACAGAGACTGTTCTGCTGGAACCAGTGAGAAGTACCAGAGGCCACATCTTCTTGAAAAGGCAGGGGACCCTAGGATGGTCTGTGTGGAGTTGTGTGCTCCTCCCAAAGCCAGTGCAACTTCCTGCAGCGGGTGACTGTTGCTTTGCCAAAGATTTTGACTACATGGGTGACTCAGGGTCTAGAACCTCCCAAAGTGCTAGCACACAGTGAGGGGAGGGGACATTTTGTCTTAAACACTTGTATCTACACCAGAGCAGACCAGCAAGATTACTGAGTCAGAACTCAGGTCAGAAACAGAGTTTTAAAGATTATCTGAAACAATTCTGTTGATGAGGTCTCGTATGTAAGGTGTCAGAGGCAAATAATTTGCTGGCGGTCCTACTCAGTCTAAAATCTCTCTCTGTTCATATTCCTGTCATTCAGGGTCAAGGCTGCTGCTGCTGCTGAAGTCATTGTAACAACTGTACTAAATTTAATTATGTGCCTATTTGTACATATTTGTTTTATGTTTGTTGAGGGGAAATTAAGGAACAGCAGTGACACCTTCCTCATTTATAGAATTCAAGGACGTGGCTAAACACATATTATCTAACGCAATTGTCTCAGCACCCTCAAAAGGAAATGAATTAAACAGTTGAAGCGCTTTACCTGACACCACACAGCTAAGTGGAGGACTGGGGAGTGCGTCTCACATCTCATCTGAACCCTTTTACTGCTTTATTCCATCCCCTTATCTCAGTGAAACAAACTTCAGGTGAAACGTTCTGTGCTGCCTAGAAGACAATTTCCTAGAACACTTCTGGACATTTGGAGCAAGGAGGCAGCCGCTGCTTGGTGGGAATCCTGCGTGGTACCACTGTGCCGCATTTGTGTGGAGAAGGAAGGATGGGCAGGTATATTTCTTGGTCTCTATATGGCTGATGTTCGTAACACATCCTCTTTCTCAGCAACTAAATTGTCAATTCATTCATATTAAATATACCTTCATCAAAGAGTATTTTTTTTAAAGAAAATTCTCACTTTACATTTTATTATACCTTTAAGTTGTATATCTAGCCATCTTATTCCTTTCTTTGTTTGTTTTTGTATTTTCAAGACAGGTTTCTCTGTGTAACTACCCTGGCTGTCCTAGAATTCAACCAGGTGTGTTATTAGTAAGAGCTAGAAAATGCTCCCCGCAGAAACTGAACATAGTGTTAGTGTGGAGCTCTCTTGCCATAGTGTTTCTCCCTCACACAAAACGAGTTTTAAATAAAATTACAAAACTCAAATCAAAAGTTTTCTTTGCATTTTAAAAACCACAAAGACTGTAAATTATAGTTATACTTAAACTATACTTGTAGATGTAACCAACCGTCTTATTAAATAAGAAATACAGAGCCGATTCAGAGAAGAAAGCCAAGAGGTCAGAGCTAAGAGCCTCACCCTTCCTGCTTCAGCGATCCTCTTCAGTCAAGAGAGCTCTCCAAAAGGAGACCTACTTCCTGTGTGTATGTCTTTATATAGTCTAGCTGTTCTGCCTTCTCATTGGTTGTAAACCCAAACACGTGACTGCCTCGTCACTGCCTGTATGTACCGCCCTCCAGGTCCTTAAAGGCGTGCGCCACCACCGCCACGCACTTGCTATGGCTCTAATAGCTCTGACCCCTGGGCAACTTTATTTATTAACATACAATTAAAATCACATTTCAGTACAAGTAAAATACCACCACATTTCCCCTTTTCTATTTTAATAAAAAGGAAAAAAAGAAAAAGATTATAACTAACAAAAGAAAAACTATATACAAAAGTACAATGACTATATACAATATATACAAGTAATAAACGTCTAAACAATGTCTAGTCCATTTGTATTTGACAAATTCAGAGAAAATAATTTCATTATCCTATTTTGTTAAGTCCAAAATGTATCTAATTCACTTTCTATCCTAATTAATCTTCAACTATAACTAACTAACCTTCAACTATAACTAACTAATCTTCAACTCCCTCAGAGACCCAAGAAGGAAATAATATTAGCTAACAAAAATAAAAACAGAAAGTGCATGCAAGCAACTTCCAAAAAATTTGTGAGTTGACAGAAACAGCCAGCTGCCTGGACAGTCACCTGAGGTTTTTCTGCAATGCTGGGGCATCATCTTCAGCCTATAGGCTTAGCATATCTGACAGACTTATTTGTGAAGTAGGATGTACACAAGGTCAACAGTTCAACCTCACATTGGGTGAGAGCAGTCCATGTACCAGAAACACCTGAATTCCACTAGTGTCATGTCATGATTCAGGATTTTAAATTCTGGAAATTGTTGATGGTTTTTTAATTCAGCTCTCCATTCTTCTTGGCTGTGTACATATGGCTTCATCTCAGCATCCCGTTCTTCTTCACATCCCTCTATCAAATGCCAGTCTACTATTGAGAGGCGTGAGCTTAGTTACTCTTCAAGAATAACTGTTTCAGCTGCTGTTCCATTGCACATCAGAAGCCATCAGCCCACTGCCTGTTCAGCTGCCTTCGAAGAAAAGGGCACTATACCTTTTCTGAATTGCAAAGGCCACTTCAGGGATGGTGCCATATTGTCCTGGCCTCAGAAGATGCCTTTTGATAAAGCCATAACCACACTTGTTTTGGCAAGAATCAGTAGTCCTTTGTTTCATGTCCTGTCTGTCCATTTTGTCAGCAGTTGATTCAAGGATACTTTGTTGTCCAGTTGCTAACTTTTGCCACAATGAAAGCTAACTCCATATGCAGTTTCTTCAATGCCCATATTTTCTCTGAAGTAGATCGGTACTGCCAGGAGCCGACATGTCTCATAGTCATAACAAAAAAGAAAAATTTTCTAAGTTATTAAAACATTTTAAATGCCATATTCTGTAGATCTCTGAAGGGTTTGAAGATGACCTGTCTAAAATATATCTGTTCAATTTTTAAAACATATCTAATATGACTACAAGTTCTATTGTAATGTCTAACTACTAACTTTCATTTCTTTATATCCTAATAGCTGGTAATAATAACATTCAAGGATCAGAAAATTGCATTGTTAAATGAACGGTATAAGTACAATTAGAAATATACATATAGCATTTTCTAACAATATCAATTTCAATATATATAATTTGTATACAATATAAAACAATCCAATCCAATGTAAAGTATTTAAAACTAGTAATTGTCTTTTTCTTCTTCTTTCTTTCTCTTTTTTTTTAACAATAACCTTAAATCTAATCTGCTTAGCCTTTTTCCTAACCCTTGACAACAACCTGTAACCAATCCCCCTAAACAATGAAAATTATCCCAGGCCCAAAACCCATTAAAAAGACCAAAAAACCACCTGCCCCACACCACCTCTTTGGGAATGTGGGCGTCGTATTCTTAAAATTGCTTCCTGCTGGGTATGGGTGAAGTTATCTTTATCCTGAAAGAAAAATTTTAGGTTAATTGTCAAATTCTAGAAAAGGTATCTATATCCTTCATTATCCATTCTGTGTATAATGCCAAAGTTCAGGGTTTATCTCAAGTCCTTATTCAAGCAGTCTTTGAAACTGGATCATCTCAGCTAGTCATCTCAAAATTGCTCTGAGCACCTTGTAGTTCAAAGCTGATCTGTAGATGATGTTGTCAGCTTAGTGATATTATTATTGTCCACGTGGAATTGTTGTTGTTGTGGGGCCCCGTCTTCTTCCTGGAGACTTCAGTTGATGTTAGGCCTGGCCGTGATTTCCTGCAGAAAACTGATAAGAGACTCGAACACAAGCCATATATATGCAGCTAATTGAAGCCTTTTTTCTAGAATTAGTTAGTACTCTATATGACCATTCATATCTTAACAAAGTTTAAAATGTATATATAGCTATATATCTATATATATTAATCTTGTAAATTTTGATATAAAATTTATACTTTAAGAAAAGTTTAAAGAATCAGAATAGAATCAAAGAGTTGAGATTAGTAATAGAATAGTCCCTTAATTAATTTGGCTTTTCTCCTGTCCCATAGCAGAAGATGGCTCTTTTCTTCTGGCATGATACAGGGAGTTTGCATTTTCCTTTTAACAACATGCTTGAGTTTAAAGAAGGAGAGAGCCATTCTCCAACTCCAAAGTCAGCTTTAAATTTTAATTGAACTGGGACTATTAGAAGACCAATAGTGTTAAATCTTTAGAGAAAATCAGAAACAAACATTTAGGAAGACATAAAATTTTTTTGATAATATATACCCATATGCCATTTTACTGTTTCCTGGGATAGATGATTTGTCCCTTTTCTTCAGTTGTCTCATTTGTCCAGTGTTCTTCAGATTCCTTAACCTTCATTCTCCTAAAAGACAAAAACAAAAACCTTTCCCCAAGACTAATTTTGGGGATGTTCCTTTTTGGCAAGTTATTATCTGGTTAAATGAAAAGACATGTGTTACTGGTATAAGTTAGTTTAAATTGGATGTTCATGTTGGTTGATGAACTATCACCTCCTCTAATTAAGAGGCTTCTCTTGTTCAAATCGAACCTTTATCAATTTTGATGGTACCCACAACTTATCTTCTCCTGTAGAAACAAAAGCAAAACCTCGTCCCCAACGTAACACATACCCTGGTTTCCATTCTGAGGTCAGCACATCCTTAAAGTATATGGGCTGATTTAATTCTGTAGTTTTTTCTATTATCCAATGTCTCTCTGCAGCTGTTGTTCCTTTCTCATTGGCATTAAGAAAATTCAAAGTTAATAGAGCATTATGCAGTCTATTTCTGGGGGTTTTTGTTACCCCTTTCTGTTTATTTAGCATATCCTTTAGAGTTCTGTTTGATCTTTCTATAGCTGCTTGACCTGTAGGATTATGTGGTATGCCTGTAATATGCTTTATATTGTAATAAGCAAAAAACTGTTTCATTTTAACAGAGACATATGATGGAGCATTATCAGTTTTGATTTGTGCAGGTATACCCATGATGGCCATAACTTCTAGCAAATGAGTGATTACAGAATCAGCTTTTTCAGAACTCAAAGCAGTTGCCCACTGAAATCCTGAATAAGTATCAATAGTGTGGTGTACATATTTCAGTTTTCCAAATTCTGCAAAGTGAAACACGTCCATCTGCCAGATTTCATTCCTTTGAGTACCCTTTGGGTTAAAATACCACCACATATACTAATGAAGATCACATAGTTTTAGTGTAAAGACAGACAAACGGAAATGAGACAGAATATAGAGCTAAGACGCTGAATGCCACATACACAGTCAATGACTTTACAGCAAAACTGCCAAGGCAATTAAATGGGGGAAAGTTTTTTGCAACAAATGACATTGGATGATGGGACAAATATATGGGAAAATAATAAACTTTGTTGTTGAGCTCATGAAACATTCAAAAAAATTAATATGAGAGGAATAATAGGCATAAGGCACAAAAGTTAAGACTGCAAAACTTTTCAGAGAAAATGTTAAGACATTTGGGTAGGGAAAAAATTCCAGCTGTGGAAAACAGGTAGTATCAGAAAATATTTCAAATAGGTTTCATTGTAATGAAAACTCTGCTCAGAGGTATGTGACAAGATACACAGTGAGCCACACCCTGGCATAAGACACTCATAACGCAGAGAGCCACGAAAGAGTTTTAACTGCAGTAGATAAGTAAAGTGTAGAAATAAATAAGAAAAAAACAACCTCGCAACCCGATTTACAAAAGGGGCCAAAAGTCTTGAACTGACACCTCATGAAAAGCCAGAAAATGAGACACTGAAAAGCACAGGAAGCTGGGAAAGAGAGAAGTTGGAGAAGGGAAGTCATACAGATGAAAACACTTGGATATATTATGAAAGTTTCAAACAGAAAACTGTTTTTAACTTTTTACTAAAGAAGCTGAGAGACAGTAGTTTTTAAATGGCAGAACTGAAAATCAACTGGAACTCCCACGGGTTGCTATTTGGATGTTTGGATGTAGAATGGCACACACACTTTGGGAATGTTATTGGCACTTCCTTATCGAGTTGAAGATGCACTGATCCTAAGACCTAGCAATTCTACTCCTATGTCCTCCGTAAGTGGGATGGAAAGAAAACAGACACCCATAAAAACATTTGCTGGAGCTGCTTTATTCCCAATAATCAAAACCCAGGAACAAATCAAGTTTCCACACAGAGAAGAAGGAATGAGCAAATCATAGTAACAAAAAATAATCCCAGCACTAACAAGGAATGAGCGAAGCATCGTGGACAAGTCACAACAGGGTCATGTTGAGCAGAAAGTCGCTATTTCATGTGAAAGAACATTCTGTGGTTGTGTGAGGCTTTAGAACCAGCAAAGCTAAGCTAGAGCAAAAAGAATGTGGGCAGTGAGGACTGATTAGGAAGAAACACATGGGAGCTCTCTGGGGTGCTGGAAACAGTCTTGACTGGGTATTGGTTATGTGGATTTATACACTTATCAAAATCCATTGAATTGTATATTTACAATCTATGCTATAATCTAGTAGAACTATAATGTAAAGGTATTTAAATGCTGCTGTAATTGCAGTTGTGAAAGCAGCTAGCAGATGAAGCTGTCTGAGGTAAGGAAGGGAGGTGCAGAGCAGACTCCGGATCAGACTGCAGTGGAGTGCGACTGTGTAGACAGTCCAGAGAGGAGCTGGAACGGGTGTTATTCCTTCCTGTTAGTGTAGCTGGCTTCAACTGCTGTGGAAATCTGAGAAGAAAATAAACGGAAACAACATGAAGTTGAAGTTGATTGCATAACTAAATTTGAAAGGTAGTGCATAG
Organism: Peromyscus eremicus; assembly: GCF_949786415.1. Lineage (NCBI taxonomy): Eukaryota > Metazoa > Chordata > Mammalia > Rodentia > Cricetidae > Peromyscus > Peromyscus eremicus. Next base: position 6,676,692 of record NC_081425.1, on the reverse strand, counting down.
GGATTTTTTAAAAAAAGCCCAAGTATATTTCTTAAAAACAGAAGTGTGAAAGGGGACATGATGCGGAATTATGCAGGACAGCTCAACACAATAGGAAGAATGATGCAGGCTAGACTTTTAGAAGTTAGTGGCTGGAAGTGCTCTTGCCTGCTTACGGGCTTACGGTCAATCCCAGTAGCCCTGTGCCCACTGAAGCACCGGAAAGGACTCTTGCCAGTGACATTCGAGCTTACTGTGTCCTTTAAAGTTGACACAGCACACGGTACAATGCCAACTAACCACGTGTGGCATTTCGAGGACAGCAGCCAGTTACTGTGGTGAGTTTCTGCTACATCCTTCTCCACTGGTGACGCTGTATTCCTGTCTCCTATGTCTAAGCAGCAGCAGAGGTGGAGATGAGAAGGAAAGAGAGAGGAAACAGAGGCTCTGGAAGTCCTGAAAGATAAAGGAGAAACATGGAGTCAAGCAATGTTTAGGTAAGTGTCAAAGGAACTCTGCCCAAAGCTTCCCGGAAGGCGACAGAGAGAGACTGCAGGCGTCAGGTATGCACGCAGGGCTTATGGGGGACGTGAAGCTGAGTAGGCAAGGTCTAGGAGGTCCACCCTGGAAGGACTGACGTTCTGGGAAAAGAAAATGGCCTGTGCAAAGCATAGAGGTCTGAGTCAGGTGGAGTGGGGCCAGAGAAGCGTTGGAGTTGGACAGCCCCAGAAGCGGTGGTTGGCAAGCTGAGCAGCGGATGATCACAAAGTGCTGAACGTCAGACTGAGGAATGGTTTTCCCCACAAATGTGTTGGGAGGAAGGGGACAGGAGAGTTTTCTACGGAGATGGCCAGCCTCAGATTCAGCTTTTGGTTGCTGAAGTTAAGTCCATTGCCAAAGCCCCTGGACTAGGCCTCAGGCCAGAAGCAGCTCCGGAGGCCTAACAACGTAACCTGGCAGTGTAGTTGGCCATGCGTGTTGGTGGACATGGAACGGGCGAAGAGGATTCCCAAGACTTCTGCTTACTTCTGAGAGCAGAGCTGGATGGTTAGTTCTTTTCTCTTCTTGTTGTTGTTATTTCAAACGGTGGTGGCTTAAAACGACTCGAATTTCTCTGTCCCAGCGTATGTGGGTGGAGAGTCCAAACCCACACTCAGGTTCTCAGTGGAGCTGTGTTCTCAGTGGAGGAGTCCTTCAGTGTGTTCAGTGGCTGGTGGCACTGAGTTCCTTGCTGTCCTGGGACTAAGCTCTCTTGTTGTAGTCTCTTGTGATCAGCCACAGACTGTTCTGATCTCAGATCCTCGCCACAGACCCTCTCAAAGGCCTCCCCGAACACAATACAAAACTTCAGAGCCAGCAGGGGCGACCGTGACCTCTGGATCCTCTTTAAACGCCTCACCTGATTAGATTAGGTTCACTCAGCTTCACCTCCCTTTCGATTAACTCAAGGTCAACCACTGGGGACTCCACGTGTGCAAAACCCCTACATCTTTCCACACAGTTTAACAGCATCAAGCTGAGTGCTGTCTGGAATTCTCAAGTCCTGTCCTCACTCATTAGGGGACATCTCAGAATTCTGCCTGTCACCGATATATAACAGAAAGAAACAGGAAGAGAGACAATCTCTCTGGGGTTAAACACTGGATTTGATATTTGAGGTACTGAGTTTCAAGTACCAGTGGTTGTCACCCGAGTGGAGCACTGTATTTGATGAATTTCCCCAGAGCACGTGTGAGCTTTGGCACACATTCCATGTCATTACAAATACTGAAGAATCATTTTCCTGGGCTGAGGACATAACTCAGAGTTCTTGTGTAGCATTCGTGAGGCCCTAGGTTCAGTCCCAAGTGCTGCAAGAAACAAAAGCGAATCTTCCTGTTAACCACACCTGCCCGTTTGAATATAAGCAAGCAGAGATTCCTCCCAACTGTTTCTGCATAACTGCAGATTTAACACGCAAATTTCCACTTTGTGTTTACTCTTCTGTGCATTCTTGTGTTTATGTGTAAACAAAAATGCTTTGAAATAATATTAATTAGTTCCCATTATATATTTGCTTCTCTTTGGTAGGAGATGGTCCTGGGGAAAAATGTGTGTAATGCTACTTTTATTTTTTCTTGTTTTTATCAACAATATGTATTATTTTTCAATGCTTCCTAGGATCCCTGGCTTCAGGAAACTAAACCACATCCTTTCTTGTGCCTTGGACTCTGAGGAGCACCTTCATAATGACACATTATTATGTAGTTCTCCAGAGTGTGACCTCAAACAGTAAACGGCAGTCAGTGTGATGTCTGCCACGACACAGGTGATGTCCATGGACATTGTCACGATTCGCTTGGACAGCATGTGAGTTGGCATTTTCACAGTCGCCACACGAAGGTTAAACAGTTGCTAGCTGAGTGTAGGCACTGCCTGGGGCCTGCTGGAGCTTTCTTCAGCTTCGAGAACATCGCTGAACAACATGGTGGATGGCCTGTTTGAACAGCATTTTCACACTTGGAGGAGGTAAAAATGCTCTCAAGAGTCTGTTTAGGTCTGCTGGTGCATACTGCATCCCAGCTGGAGAGAGCACACGGGGAAACACAGCACAAACAACCCTTCCCTGAACGGTCTGGACCTTGTGTTCCGGTGGGATGTGTGTCTGGAGAGGCCTGGGCTATGCACCCCAGCACAGTTTTGCTGTTGGCAGTCAATTTACTATGGAAAAACAACTGAACTCTCTCACAGTCTCAGATTATAACACACTCAGGTTATTGAATTAGATCAGGATTTACTTATTAAATACCTACTTTTAGGATTTAAAAACCCTTCTTTCTAAAAGGCCCCAACTTTACATGGGATGTAAAATTAAAAGGTTTACAAATAAGTGTGTTTGGCTGTGTTGTAGCTTAAGTGATGAGTTAAAACAATCTTTGAAGTGTATCAGCCCTTACATGTTCTCAAGATCTTGAGGATCAGGCCCTTCATTTGCATTTTTGTATTTTCTTTGGCTCAAAATAGATTTGATTAAAAAACAAAATTTGGCAGAAGATTAATCCATACTAGGATTTTATTGCTTCTGTTATTTAAAAAACAACAATGTTACGCTTTGAGGTGTGATTAACTCATAAGCACAGCAGCTACTTTTTAGATATGTCTCATTTCACTTTCTTTTGTATCCGCCCACTGGCTTCCACATTTGTGCTGTGTGTGTCAGAGTGAGAGCTTTAATCTACTCTCTTCACATCTACCAGGAAGCACAATTTAGCACCATTTCCCTTTGCCAGCGTGTGACAAGTCAGGCTTTGTAGTTACTGTTTGTGGGGTACAGTGTGTTGCAAAAGCCAGTCTGTTTGCCTAAAAGCGCACACAATAGACATGAGAACTTGGAGCAGTGTACAGTTAGGGTTGAGTTGCCCACCCTATCTCAGGAACGTCTGCTGTGGGGGCTGGATTTTTCTGTACTTGACTTGGATTGCTCCTTTTGTTTCCTATGACATTTTGACTAATATTTTCTGAATACAAGCTGAGAGTTGAACAAGGCTCATGACTGGAAGGTAAGTTTCACTCTTAGATATATGGTCTAAGTTAGATATGTGCTTCAAACACAATTATAGTAAATACACAGAATGGGTCTGAAGAAGCTGTTCCACTCTTATCTGTGTCTGTGAGTACTACGTAACATAGCTCTCTACATGGCCTTCCATCCTTTATCTGTATTATGTGTGTGTGCGTATGTGACCTACGCTTCTGCACATTCACTTGGTAGATATGTAGACACATATATAAACATGACAAAAGACAGCTACAGCATACCTAAGCTTATGTCTAATTCATGCATCTTTAAATCAATTTGCTTATCTTCATGGAAAGACCCATTAACCTTTTACATCTCAAGAATTAATCCCATGCCCCAGCTTCTGGCGTAACTGGACAAGTCATATATCTATGTGATTTACTTTTTGCCACTGTGTGAGTAAACTAGGAGTCATTTAACAGTCTTTCATCCGTGAATACTGGTCGTTCTCATGTACACCTAAAAGCAGTTTTCAAAGATAAACATTGTAGTGGGGGGAGGCTGCTGGTCACAGACAATGTGCATATTCCACTTGACAAAGTGATCCTGATTCTTTTCTGCAGTAGTTCTACTAAACCACATGGCAACTGGTAGTTCATAAAGATTTTCAGTACTTTGAAATTATGCTTCATATTCTCCCATAGAGAATGGACATGCCTGGAAGGAGATTGCTGCATCTTCTCACTTGTTCTCAGTGCTCTCCAGGGCTGTCAGTTCTGCTCACACATGCCAGTAGATGACACTTGTCCAGTAATGTTATCCACTTAGCTCGCTGACACAGTGCGTGTGTGTGTGTGTGTGTGTGTGTGTGTGTGCGCGTGTGTGTATGTGTATCTTCCCTCCCCTGTAATGTTGTCCACCCAGCTCGCTGATACAGCGTGTGTGCATGTGTGTGCATGTGTGTATACGTGTGTGTATCTGTGTGCATGTGTGTGTGTGCGTGTGTGTATATGTGTGTGTGATCATGTGTGTATGTGTATCTTCCCTCCCCAGTAGATGACTGTGGGGACAGGGAGGTAAGTGTGATTGTTTTGGCCTACCCAGTGCCTGCATCTGCTTCACTTCTGGCAACACTGCCTTGCTCTCTCTCCTTCATGTATCTCCCACCACGTCCTCAGTCCCTGCAGCCGCCCACCCCTCCCCCAGAGGTGTCATGCTTCCCGGCCCTGGCTCTGTCTGGATACAGGCTGGCCAGGAGGGATGAAGGCTGTGCCCAGAGCATTGAGACAGTTTTGCAGCTTCTGTGAGAAGGTCATCAGGCAACTACATGGACACAAGCTGACTGACATTAGACACAACACAGAAGAAAGGACCGCCAAAGGGAGGCAGAGACTGTTTCTGGATTCAGCTTTGTCAGGTGCAGCTAAATCACCATGGCTTTTCACCCACGAAAGCTAATGGAACTCCCTGTCACAACTTCCAGTTCTGACTAACTTAAGAATTATCTATTGTTCACCCATGCCAAGATTAACAAAGGGACAGTAAACGAGGTCCATGAATGCTTGCTTCGATTTGTGTATGAATTACCCTGATGATAGACAATTTCTGTGTTAGCCTCTAATTACCTTTAATATATAACAAATTATATATATATGTCCACCCAGCTCGCTGATACAGCGTGTGTGCATGTGTGTGCATGTGTGTATACGTGTGTGTATCTGTGTGCATGTGTGTGTGTGCGTGTAATAAATAAAAAATAAAAAAGCAATAAATTTTCAAACTTCCTCAGAAGAAGTTAGTAAGCATTTTCATTCAGAATGTTAAGAATATTAAACCACACTCTCAACTCTGGTACTTGTCATTGTTAAAGAATATAGTTAAGAAATGGGTCCTGCCGGGCGGTGGTGGCGCACGCCTTTAATCCCAGCACTCGGGAGGCAGAGCCAGGTGGATCTCTGTGAGTTTGAGGCCAGCCTGGACTACCAAGTGAGTTCCAGGAAAGGTGCAAAGCTACACAGAGAAACCCTGTCTCAAAAAAAAAAAAAAAAAAAAAAAAAATGGGTCCTATTTTGGATGGTTTGTTACACTATCTAATAAAAAAGTCACAGTTGGGAAAATCCTCAAGATCCTAAAATAAACAGCACACTCTAGTGCCATGTATAGCTCATATAAAGTTGTGTGTGTGTGTGTGTGTGTGTGTGTGTGTGTGTGTGTGTGTGTCCTAGGAAGAGTCTGGACTAAGATGTCCACATGTCAGTCAAATAACAAAAAAGGAAGGCTGGAATGGGACCCAGTTTTCAGGACAAAAACCTTATATATATTTTGGAACACCCCCCTTGAAAAATACCAGGCAAGGAGTGAGGAGCTAGAAATGGGCATTCATCCATCGGTCTGGCAGCTTAAGACCCATGAACATCATAGCATCCCTGCTGCCTCAGGAAGTACCTGTACATGCCACATATAAGCCCTCTTCCTTCAAAAAGAGCAGCTCTTGCTGTGGTGAGAAATAAAAGCTAATCCAGAGGAGGAAAACAACTCCCTCCCTAAATGATTCCCAGGGAAGACCCATCCTTCCCCGGGATGGACCAGCTAAGCCAGCTTTTAGGATAAAGCCCTTTGGGAATAGACAAGATTGCCAGGAGGGGATGTCCTGTGATTGGGTAACTATTCCTGCCACTCACTTTAAATTAGTAAATCAATAGATGGAGGCACAGGGTCTCCAAAAGTTATTTCTAGAAACAAAGGGAAAAAAAAGATTTTTGTAGACCTGGATGGAATATGAAAGGAAGAAAATGCAACCAAGTTCAACTGACACTAGAGAATAAATACTGGGGAGAGAAAATAGGCTGAACAAATCTGCATGGAGGCTGAAGTGTCAAAATGCTGTCTATGAATGCACGTTGTGCATTACTTTTTTATTATCATGCCCTGACATAACTCGCCTGTGGGTCAGGGTTGAGGGCTTTAGTGCTATTTTGCACTGTTGTTTTTTTATTTGTACAGGCACATATGGTGCATATTCTGCTTATCACATATTCTCCTGATACAAGAAATCTTGATTCTGTCTCTACCTGGGCTATCAAAAGGCAACACTGGACAGGATCTTCCATGGCAGCACTAAGCTCCATTTCTAACTGGAAGAGGTCTCTGGGAGACACTCAGGTCTCTCCTAGTCTCCATGTTCTCAGCTTGATGCAGACAGATGGCTTCACCAGTCCTCACCTACCTGGAGTGCAGGCCTGAGCCTGCATGCTGGCTAGTTCTACTCACCTGTAAGTCCCAAGCAAAAAAGCATTTCTCACTCTTTGTGTGTCAAAGAAAGGATTACACACTGGAATGACATTGATGAGCAGACATTTTCTTAGTGGTCACACTTGAGAAACATATAGAGTTTTTCAATCATTTAAAGGTAATTCTATCTGAAAGGACTGAAATAATCCAGTTTGGGCCAAACCTTCCTGAAAGGCAGAGACCATTACATCAATTGACTTTTCCCTTTAGAAACCCAAATCCACTGCCGGAAATATTGAAAAGACAGGGCACGTCACCCTGCACCTCTGTTTGTGACTTCCAAGATGAAGATAGACCTGCCAGAAACCCAAGTTTATTATTCAGTCTAGAGAAGCACCCGCAGACGCAAAGCTGACTGTCTGGCAGACTCCAGGCGGCTCATTCCCCAGCAGTGGCCACTGCCCCGGAATGGGAAAGAGGGATTCCCTGAACACTCAGCTCAGTTCTGAATGGTTGGCCTTTGATTTTATCTGCTGCAAAGAACCTGTCGGCTAACCAAGCAGACAGTTTCAGAAAGGAGCACTCAGAAACCACTGCGACAGGGAGTCAGGCCACTAGGGGGGATTGTTAAGCCATTTTGTGCTAAAAGAATGACTGTTAACTTTTTTAAATGACTGTAGTTATACAATTTTAAACAGTCATTAGTCAACTTTAAGGAGGAGGCTCAGAACCAGAATTCAATCTTTTTAAAGCAAACGCCTATCTCACCCGAAGCCACCAAATGCCTGTAAACACCCTTTCTTGTTTTAATTGCAAAGGGATTAATGTGTGCTTTGAAGTAAAGGCAGCTCCCACTACCTGCTTCTAGCAGCTTCCAGGCAGGTGCAGCCCAGAAGCCAGGCTCTGCCCTGACCATGTAGCTCATGGTGCATTTACAGAATCCACTGGTTATTCGGTCTTGAATTTGCCAACGTGGTTATCTAAATTTTCCTCAACTCAAAACCCAACGAGAAAACAGCAAAGAGCGATTCTGCCGTGATGATTACAAAGGGAAAGAGATCACAGGGGATTTAGGAAGCTAAAAAAAAAGGCTAAAAAAAAAAAAAAAAAAAAGAGGCAAATTAGATTTAAAAGGTGGTGGCTATGAAGTGTGTGTGTGTGTGTGCGTGAGAGAGAGAGAGAGAGAGAGAGAGAGAGAGAGAGAGAGAGAGAGAGAGAGAGAGAGAGTGTTGTTTGGACAAAATGCCAACAGTTTTAGAGAGGCTTCTCCAACAGATAAGCGATCTTGCTTGCGCTGTGTCCGTAATCAGTTTCAAATCCTGGGCCTGGTAGCTTCAAAGAGGCTCCTCGGAGGCTGCGGGAGGATAACGTGCTCGGAACGGAGAAGAGAAGGAGCTGGACAGCCATCCGAGGGGCTCACAATTGTTTCAGCCGTCGAACATCTATATTTAATTTAAGCTTCATAATCCAGGATACTCTTATGTGGGTCCAAGCAAAAAATAAATAAATAAAAAGGATGGGGAAAGAAAGGAAAAAAAGAAAATTAAATAAGTATAATAGAGGAGTAAGGCGGGGCCAGCTGCTCTGGGCAAAGAAGGGCAATAAAGAGAATCTTTATAACCCGGATGGTGGAATAGACTTCTCCCCTCCCTGCCAAGCAGAATGTCAAATTCTGTCCCCCTTTTTTCCCTCTTAAAGCATGCTAAAAGGAAAATTCTTCACAGAATCTTAAAGAACTTTTTTTTAACACAACAGCTGCAAAAATCTATTTTCTAAACAAAGATTTATACATATTTATATGAGCTTAATCCAGATTTTTTTTAATAAATCATCCTCAGAACTGCAGAGGTAAACTATATGTAAATACCTCAAGTAATAGGCTTGTAGTGCAAATCACATCATTTTATCTTCAATTTTGCATTCGTTTTTCTGGCTTAAAGGTGCATCAGAGATATGCATTTTAGCATATTCAGAACACGGGGCGTGAAATTAAATGTTTGACAGAGTGAGAAAAATATACAGACTTTGGAGATGCCTTAAAAATAGTAATTTATGTAGATCTAGAGGAGTGAAATCATTTGCAATGGAGTGACCCTCTCTCCAGGAATTTTGTGCTCAGTGTTCTTCCCTAATCTCCCGCTGTATCTTCATTTTTCATTGAACTAGCCAGTTTTCTGCGGAGCCGTCTTGTAGATAAGGAGAGTGCTAAAGAAGAAGAAAGGACGCTCAGTGGGTCCGTTTCCATTGCACTTTTACCCAAGGCAATGGGCAGAATTTAACGGATTCCTTCCAACATATGTTTTTGCCAGATAAGTAAACAGTGTGTGTCGGAAATGAAAAAGCATTTGCAATTTAATGACATTACAGCTCTCAGCTTAGGCTGGCGTGCTGCGAGGCGAAAAGCAGAAAAAGAGAGGAGAGCAGAAAGAGAAAAAGAACAAAGTTCATCTTCGCTTTTGTGCATTTTTATCAAGGAGAATATTACTTCTTCCCCCCTTGTTCTCTCTTTCTCTTCTCGTCTTTCGGCTTTTTTGTCTCACTCATTTACATTTCCCCCCCTTTCCTGCCTCTCTGTCCTCTGTTCTCTCTCACCTTTTTCTTACATCGCCACTGACTCATTTTCCTCTTCTCTCCATTGTGTCGCCTTATTCATCTATTTGGGCCATTCAGTTTTGCCTTATGAGACGCTGTTTATCCCACAATGTATCTTTTTTCTGTGTTGTACTGTCACTGCTATGGCTCACAGTCAACAGGATTGTTGGAGGGATTAGAACGTTTCATTTCAAAGCACTACAAATCTGCTCTCTTGCCTTCTTGCCTGCTCCCAGCTCCGTGATACTTGTCATTTTACTCCACATCCATCCCAGTCTTTAGTTTCACCCCTAGACATCAGAGCACCCTGATGTCTAACCACTGATCCTCACTGTCTTTGCCTTGTACACGGATGCCTTAAAGCTCTACAACCTTCACCTTAAAACTAGAGAGCCTTTCTCTAACTCCTAGTTGGGTTCAGACTGGTTCAGGGAACTGACCCTGGGTCAGAACTGTGTTTTCCTGCACAGGGACAGGGTGAACTGGAGTTAATGCTTACCCACGTGCAACTATTGTGCTTGATGCTACTTTTCCTGTCAAACATCCTGTCAGAGTGACTACTGGACTGTGTTTGTGCCTGAGTTTGTGATGGTGTGCTTGAATGCATGCATGTTTGTGGGGGTATATGATCCAGACAACGTGGTAAGTGTGCACAACTGTGGACTTAGGGCCATGGAAATCTACACAGACAGACTCACAGAAAGATTATCTTCCAGCCCTTGAGTTGACCTTAAATTCCAGAAGCAAGAGTTGACCAGAAAACCAATATTTTTTTCTTTGTTAGCATCCATAGCATTTTTATTTCTAGGTTTATCTTGACTGCCATATTTTTACAACTAGAAATAAGATTCCCCTTTTGTGGCAGACTCACCAGACTACCAATCAGTCCCATTAGGAATGAGGAACATTTCTAAGTCTCTTTTGCTGCCTTGAGTTGGTCTGTCAATCTGAGCAGTTCCTAAAGAGACAACTTTTAACACGAAGATTAGGACACATCATCATCTTTTTATTTTCATGAAGTAAGTTAATGCATTTCCAGTATTGTTATCATGAACGTTCGACACTCAGTACTCTAGATTTTTAACATAAATCTCATTCCAAGAATATACTTGAAAGTTACTTGTTCAGTCCTAAGGTTAACCTGCAGGTTACACATAATTGAAAGAACCATAATCACATTGCAACCCCTGCCACAGAAGGGCTTTTAAAAGATGCTTTAAATAACACACTCTTCTCTAAAGACATGCACATGTTTTTACCATAAAATTACATCTTCCACATCTTCCAGATCCAGCACTTGGTAAGTAAAAAGAAAATCTATTTGGACATAAGGATGTAAAGTAGCTGGAGGTGGTAATTTAATCAAGCAAGGATATATTTCAATGTTTTTCTGGTCTTCTAGGCATTAGCACTTTAAATTCATTATGTTGGCTTGACAGATATTTGCAGCCTTAAGGATCGAAAAATGAAATCCTAGAAGTACAGCCTGCTAGAGGATATATATTGAACCTAAGAGATTAAAATGGTATAACCATTGCAACAAAATGGAACATATCGCGTTTCTCATTTTTTCCCCACTAAGCACAAGTATTTTGCACATGTAAAATACAGTCTTCTCTAATTATAAAACCTGGCTCAAGAGTCAGGGCTTTCTAACATTTATTACTGATGAAGTGGATATTAGAAAGGGAATGTTGGCTTCATATAGAGTCTCGAGATGAAGAAGTCTTCCATTTGGGATTTTCTGTATCAATTGTTGATTAAGGAAAATGGACCAGTAGTTACATGCAGCCTGCCGTGAGAGGCAAGCACCATGTGTATTCTTCCTGTGGAAGGCAAATAACCAAATGGCCAAATTATAAAGCAGGTCTTAACATAACTGGAACGTTAAATCTACTATATCATTATGCCAATTTAGCAATGTTAATGATCTGTAATATTAATTCATCATCCTGAAAAATAGGGAAGAGTCGCCATAATTAACTATATTAAGCCACAATTAAGAAGCCATCCAAGCCGTTGTAAAGATCCTAGAGTCGATAAGGGTGTTTGTTATATTACACACCTCTGACCATGTACATTTTGTATAAAATACTGTTACAAACAACTCCTAACTCTGAATTCAGATATGTCAAAAGAGCAGCCACCCACGGAGGCAGTGGCACCGGCTAGACGCCTTATCATCCATTTCCATCACCGACTGCGGTTTAGCACTTTCTTACAGCAAGAACCAGCTTTGGAAAAGGAACAACCTTTTAGCATATCTACTCTAATTCCTCACAGGAAAGCAAAATCAGGCTGTCTAGTGACATTCACATGTGTCGGACAGAGTAACTCCTCCCCTGAGATTAGGGTCATCTTTGAAAGCCACATATCAACCTGCACAAAATGAACATTTGCTGTTGTAAAATGGAGATCCTACACCGTCTAAGCCTCAGCCCAAGTTGCCTATCACCAGATGTCCGATAAGTTCCTCATTCTCCTCCCTCCCTATTTGAAGTCTCTATTGTGGAGGGGAGTCCTTAGGTTACTGACAATGTCAGGAGAGATAAATGAGACCATATAAGCGCTGGGATGCAGCCAAGGTGACAACCCCTTTAACTTTCCATGCCAAAGTAACCTCTTTGTCTTTGACAGGATAGACCTGCTGGTCGTATGGGATGATTTCCAGACTGTAAGGAATGGCTTGATATGTAACGTACTTACTGTGCAAGTACACACTGGCCAAACACCCTAGCTCAAAGAGCAAGCTCCAGGTTCAGTGGGAGACCCTGTTTTGAAACATAAGGTAGAAATGTGACTGAGGGAGATATACAGATGTTAACTTCTGGCCTCCACATGGGCTAGTATGCAAGGTCACACCTGTGTGTTCATATGTCAAACACAAATACACACAAAGGACAATTTCCTCTTCCACTCAAGGAGTCAACAAGCCCTAACATTTTCCTTATATCCTTGCCAGTGAGGACCCTATGTTGCTTCTCCTGACACATTTTCCATGCTGCTGTTCAGAAGCCCAAACACAACTGGAGTGTGTCTGTAACCAGTAACTGTCACCACTGTGGAGATCTGAGTGACGGGAGAAGCTAAGGCACAACAAGTAGACACACAGCTGATGTCAGTTCGTGACAGCTGAAAGAAATCCCATCCCATCTTATCCTGAACATGGTGTTAGAGACTGACATTTGCAGAGGTTCATAATGGACTTCCCTCTATACTCACGTAGTTCCTTTTCTCCTCTTTCTTCTTTTTCTGTTAAGCCCAAAGGCCCATTGCAAACTGAAGCCTGATAACAGTGATGCTCAATGTTTGGTCACAAGCCGAAACAACAAAGAAGCTCAGTGGATCCCTTTCTCCCACACCACATGCCTTCCCATCATTATAGCATATCTCTAGGTGAGAACACCCATACACTCCACATTCCAATCCTTTTAGTGTGCAGTGCACTAGAAAGGCCTGGACAACAGCATGGATACACTCTCAGTGCTGGGGAACATCTCTTGGCCACCTTGAGTGACAGAAGACCGTTCATTCCAACCTTCCAGCTCAACAGGGATCTAGTCATAGAAAATTATCCAAAGAACCAAATCAATCTTTTGACTAAGAGCAAAGGAAGAAGAATCAGTTCCTCCAGGGGGATGCTGGATGCTTCATGACTGTTACTGGTGTGTATCAGTTTCCTCTGAGATTAAAACATTCCATCCTGCAGAGAAGCTCCTTAAAGGAGGTAAACAACTCAAAATAGTATCAGGAAGTTCCTGAAACTGACTAGATTATCCAGGCCCCTCCCTGCCAGAGTAAGTAATAAAAGCTGAGAGCCCCTCTCAGAAAAATAGAGTCAAGTTGCAAAGAAGACTCGGAGGAGAGCCGCCACCACAAAGACTCTGAGAGCTGAGCAGCTGCCTGGAAGACGCAGGAACCAGCGAAGCTGCCTGGAGGAGGTTTAGACTAGAGTCACTTGGAAAGGACACTCTCCAACCTGTTGAGCACAGGCTGTGCACTGTGCTCCAGGATCTCAGCTTTTGTGAGCTGTCACCCATCCTGGGGTGCACACTGATGATGCAGCTGGTTTTGAGTAATTTCTGCTCCTGTAAGTAATTCCTCACCTACACTCTTGTAAGTAACCCCAATAAAACTCATTGGTTCTCCAAGTCAGACTTCGGTGGTATCGATACTTTGTCTGTCATGGGATCCCTATCTGGGGTGAATGAACATGTGTGTTGCGTCTCTCCAGGAAAAGCTTTGTCACGCAGCGGTCACCCAAAAGAAGTACCTTTACATATAGCACTGGACTGGGACATGGGTGCTACTGTTTCAAATGAGAGAGGGTTCCAGGGAGGCTTCTTCCAGTAGATATTGCTAGAAGGAAGTCAGGGGCTTTATGTAACCTTGTAGAAATGCCAAGTTTTCCAGACTTCAGGCACCTTCTAGCCAACCCTTCTCTAGAGTAACCAACCATCAAGAAGTCAGATAAATCTTCCTCAGCAATAGCATGGGATGGTGGGAAGGGGAAAGATACCATTTTTAGATAATGTGGTTGGAAAGAAAATGGCTCCCAAAGGGAGTGGCACTAGTGAGAGGTGCGGCCTTGTTGGAGGAAGTGTGTCACTGTAGAGGCGGGTTTTGAGGTTTCATATTTGCTCAAGCCATTCCCAGTGAGACAGACCACTTCCTGTTGCCTGTAAGCCAAGATGTAGGTCATTTGGCTACTTTTCCCATACTATGTCTGCCTGCATGCCACCATGTCCCATGATAATAATGGACTAAACCTCTGAAAATGTAAGCCAGCCCAATTAAATGTTTTTCTTTATAAGAATTTCCATGGTCATGGTGTCTCTTCACAACAATAGACACCCTAACTAAGTCACAAGTTGGTACCAGTGACTAGGGTATTGCTGTGGCTTGACTATGCTTTTGTTTGGAGGAATTTGGACTTTGGGAATTTGGATTAGGAAAGCAGCAGAATGCTTTAAGTGATGCATAATGAGCGGTACCAGTAGAAGCATGGAAGACAGTGGTGCTGAGTGTGATTTGAACTGTGGGGGGCTGGCTCAGGAGGCTTCAGAGGAGAAGAATTTTAGTCTGTTGACTAGAGATTGATCTTGAGATATTTTGGTGAAGAAAGTAGCTGCTTTTTGCCCTTGTCCAAAGAGTCTGCCTGAGGCTAAAGTGAAGAGTTTTGGATTAATTCCGTTGGCAGAGGAAATCTCAAAACAGCCCAGTAGTTACTCTGTTATATGGTTATTACTGGTCACTCTTATACAGATTTATAATGAGAACAAGGAAGAAAATGTGCAATTTGAGGAGGAAAGGAGCACCAGGAAGTGGAATGAAGCTAAGCCCAGTGTTCAAGGAGATAAACAGATTAAGAAATGGAATAAAGGGAGTGGTGACCTCAGGGCAAGATCCCACCTATCTAAATTTCCAACTTGTGAAAAGGAAATAAAGAAAAGCTTAGAGTTGGGTGTGGTGGTGCATGCCTTTAATCTCAGCACTGGGAAGGCAGAAGCTGGTGTATCTCTGAGTTTGAGGCCAGTCTGTTTCACAGAGCGAGTTCAAAGACAGCCAAGCTTAGGCAGTGAAAGTAACCACCAAAAGCAGAAAGCTAGTGACGATGTAATTGATGAGGGAACCATGTTCCAGCCCCAGTAAGCAGCAGAACTTGGCAGCTTTGGCCATGTGGTTCTGGCTTTAAGGATAGAAGAAAGGTGTTATAGAATATTCCTCTGCAGCTAAGGAAAGCCACTGAGGCCAGCCATATGGCAGGGGTGTCCTTGAATGAAGGCCTAGAGAGGCTATTACATGAAGCTGTGAAGGTGAAGCCTGGATTGCCTTGGAAACACCAAGATGTTGGAGATGCCAAGGAGAGATGCTAACAGAGAGACTGGATTGCCTTAGAAACCCTGAGATGTTGGAGAGTCATGGGATACTTGCCGAGGAGAACTGTTAACAGGGAGTGGAACCAGGCCAAGAGAAAGAAGTGTGTCACAGACAACAAAGTAGTAGTTGGAGATTTGAAGACCATTTTGACATCAGACATGGAGCTGTAGAGTTTGGAGTTTGCTCAGCTGGTGTTCAGTCTTCTTTGGTCCAATATTTCCTCACTATGCTCCCTTCCCTACATTTTGGAATGGTAATATATATCCTGTGCCATTATATGTTGGAAGTATGTGATCTGATTTTTTATTTTGATTTAACAGGGGATTACAGTTAAGAGACTGCATGAGTCGCAGAAGAGAATTTGAACTTTTAAATAAATTTGAGACTATTATAGACTTTGGGAATTTGAAGTTTGACTGAATACATTTTTGCATTATGATATGGCTACAAGCCTTTGGGGGCCAGGGAGTGGAATGTGATGGTTTGAAAGAAAATGGCCCCCAAGGGAGGTGTGGCTTTGTTGGATTGGATATGGTCTTGTTGGAGGAAGTATGTCACTGTGTAGGTGGGCTTTGAGGTCTCATATATGCTCAAGCCATGCCCAGTGAGAAAGACCACTTCCTGTTGCCTGTGAGCCGAGATGTAGGTCATGTGGCTACTTGGTCACTCCAGCACCATGTCCGCCTGCACACCACCATGTCAAGCCATGATGATAACGGACTACACCTCTAAACTGTCAGCAAGCCACCCCAATTAAATGTTTTCCTTTATAGGAGTTTCCATGGTTGGGGTATCTTCATAGCAATAGAAACCCCAACTAAGACAGATAAGTTTATAAACTTTTTAGCACTCGCCTGGCCAAGACATTATAAACAGAAAGAGGGTCTTGCAGAGCTTTTATCCACAGATGCACGTGGGTCCAACTCAATCCTGTGTTTTCTGGGGATGCATTCAAAATTTCAGAATGAAGTCTTTTCAAAGGTTTTCATGACACTTTCCACTCTCTGAGCTGGAACCTTTGTACCAACATGTGAAGGGAGTATTTTAGCTAATGGTTACTATTACTCACAATCACAAGGAAATTCGCTTGTGTTGTATGAATCACTTTGTAGGATTCTTGCTCACTTTCTCCACTCCTCTACTTTAGCTGGACGGTTTCTCTGGTCCTGCCCGGCCCTGTGGTCGGGACGAACCTCTCCCTCCCATGTCCTGCAGCCACTTGGTCCCAAGTAAACACACAGAGGCTTATATTAATTACAAACTGTATGATCTATGGCAGGCCTCTTGCTAGCTAGCACTTATATCTTAAATTAACCCATTTCTATTAATCTGTGTTTTGCCATGTGTTCTGTGGCTTACCAGTCTGTTGGCATGTTGTTCCTTCAGCGCCAGCTGGCATCTCTCTAGACTCCACCTTTCTTTTTTCTGTCTCTCTCATTTCCTGCCTGCCTCTAAGCTGCCTTGCCATAGGCCAAAGCAGCTTATTTATTAATCAATGGGAACAACATACATTCACAAGATACAGTAAGACATCCCCCAGCATCTACTAGACATTTGTGAATCATCCCATTGACTATGACCAGTGTTGTGGGATGTCTTTCTGTATGCTGTGAATATGTGTTGCTCCCAATGGCTAATAAATAAAGTTGCATTGGCCTATGGCAGGGCAGGATAGAGCCAGGTGGGAAAATCCAAGAGAGATAGTGAGAGAAGAAAGGAGAGTGGGGGGAGACGCCAACCTGTCGTTCAAGGAGCAACATGTAATGGGACACAGGTAAAGCCATAGAACACGTGGTGATACATAGAATAATAGAAATGGGTTGAGTTAAGTTATAAGAGCTAGCTAGCAAGAGGCCGGAGCCATAGGCCATACAGTTTGTAATTAATATTAAGCCTCTGAATGATTATTTTATAAGCAGCTGTGGGACTGCAGGGCCAGGTGGGACGGGAGAAACTTCTGGCTACAGACCAGTGTCCCTGGACCTGAGCATTTTATGTAGAACAGCTCCTGCTCTATGATTGGACACTTTGTCTCAGTGTGTCTGCAGTCCTTTTGGTTCATATCTGCATTGTTCTGTGAACCTTCAACATAGGCCAACAAATTCCTCCAAGCAAAAGCCTTGGGTCCAAGTGACGTTGTAGCACTGGTTATAAGATGGCTTTCAGTATCTTCAAGTGAGTACAGAAGATATTCAGGGAAAAGAGGAGACATAAATATGTTGCCTAGCACAAGTTGATTGAAGGTTTCCCATTTTGTGTGATGAGTGCATCGATATTTCCACCTTTCCAATCACACTGATTGGCAGACGCCTATAGAACAATGGGATACCCAATATGCAGACACCAAGGAAGGAGGGCCAAACGGTTTTTCTCTGGAGCATTAGACATAGAAAGCCAAGTCTTCCCACCCTAGGTCCCTATGAGTGTAGCACACCAGGCATTTTTGTGTTGTGTAGTGACTGATACATGGGTGTGGGAAGAACTATAAATCACTGTCCACTCCTTTATGAGGATCGGGAGATCAAGAAAAGTTAAGTATCTGTACAGTGCCACTAGTAGCCTGGAAAATCGCGATGGGAAGCCAGTGCTACTTAATCTTATGCCTATCTTCATGGCATGACCAGGCGACCCATCTCTACAGGGAATCTTGACTTGTCAAAATCTGACTTTACTAGCAGCCTTTACAATTGATCTTTTCCAAGGTTTTGGTCATTGACTTGCCCGGTGAGCTGGGAAAGTGACCAGCTGTCCATGAAGAATAGCATCTTGTGTCATATCACCCAGTGTGAAACTTACCTTCCTGGAACTGCCTAAATCAAGATGCTTTGAGGTCAAACACAGACTCCTTCCTAATCAAAATAAAGATTGAAGAAATGTACCAATTTTCTTTAAACCCAGAGGTAATTTATTCTTTAGTTGCCCCTGTTCTCCTGTATTATTATACTGCTTTCCCAAGAAGATGTGAAAATCCTGATTCTGTACCTGTGATCTGGTTTGAAACCAGGGTTCTTACAGATGATCAATTAAAGATGCTATCCCCGGGTTTAACCCTAACCCCATATAAGGGTGTCCTTATGAAGAAGCCAAGTTCTAGGCAGGCAAAATGGCTTAGCAGGTAAAAGCACCTGCAGCCAGGCCTGACAGCCTGTGTGCAGTCTTTGGGATCCACAAGGTGGAAGTAAGAACTGACTCCCACAAGTTTTTCTCTGACCTCAGCATATGTGCTGTGATCCATTTGCTCCCCAAATTAAATAAAGAGCACATAAATACATAAATAAATGTAAATTTTGCAAAGAAAAGCTGTGGAACTGTGTGGAAGGACAGGGGAGAATGCCACGTGTGGTGGAGATTGAGGTGCTGAGTCTAAACGCCAAGGAATAGCAATGGCTGCCTCGTCCTCCACCAGAGAACGAGAGAGATGCATGGAATGATTCTTCCTCACAGCGCTCAGATGGAGCCAATCCCACTGACACCTTCATTTCAGAGTTCTAGCCTCTAGAGACATTAAGTGTCTGTGGTCTAAGTTACTTCATCTGTGGTGCTCTATACAGCAACCCCAGGAACAAAAAGGAAATAATACTTCAAGGAATAGAGGATTCGGATCATCTTTTGTAAGTTACTTCACATGTTGTTGTTGTTGCTGGTTGAACGCAGCTCTGAGGTCACAGGCCTTCTCTAGACCAAGTCACTAGTTGTGGTTAGTATCTGACCATTCCCACAAACACTCATGTGCTTTAGCCTTGGTCTCTAAAGTAGCGATATTCAGAAATGGGTCTTCGAAAGGTGAATGGAGCATAGGCTGACCCCATGAGTGAACTAATTTATTAATGGATTTATAGCTTAATAGACAATTAGGAGGAACTTTGGGACTGGGGTCCAGATAAAGGAAGGAGGTTATCAGGGTGTCCCTTTGAAGGTCTATTGTCCTTCCCACCCCAGCTGTTGACTCTTCTCTCTGCTTCACCTCCCAGCCACCATGTTACGAGCAGTTCTGATCTGCCGTGTGTTCCTCGCCTTCATGACGCTAAGAGAACCCCCTGAAATTTAGGGCCAAGAATAAACTTTGCCCCTTTAAGTTTCCCCGTTCAGGAAATTTTCCACAGTGATGGGATGTTAACACAACACTCTTGATGACGTGAAAAAGAAAGACATTTCATTTTATAATGAATCCAGATCTGCTTTTCAGGGGTTCTTTATTTATTCTTTTAAAAAGATTTTATTTTTTATTTTTATTCTTAATTATGTGCATGTGGGAGAAGGTGCACTTGAGTGCAGTGCCCTTGGAATCCAGAAGACGGCCTTGGATCTCCTGGAACCACAGCTACAGGTGGTTGCTAGCCACCTACAGGAATGCTGGGAACCAAACTCGAGTCCTCTGCAAGAGCAGTGAGCTCTCCTAACCGCTGAGATAGCGCCTCCGTCCTGAGGGGGTCTTCGAATGTCCTGTATCATTTAAATTTCCCTTTAATTATTACCTGATAACTACTCTCACTCCTGGAACATACTACTCTTCCAGAGAACCTGAGTTTAATTCTCCACACCCATAGCAAGTAGTTCATAACCGCCTGTAACTCCTGCTCCAGGGGATCCAATTTCCTCCTCTGCCCTTGGAAGGGCATTCATATGCTTGTACCTCCACATAGATACACATATATCTACATAACTAAAAATAAAACAAATCTTTAAAAAAGTCCCTAGAAGTTATTATTGTGCTTGATTTTTAACTAAGTTTCCTCTCAATGAATGAGGTTTTAGTTCGTGGAATAAATCTCTACCTGGCCTTATTTTGAAAGCATAAGAAAATGATTTATGTGGGACGTACTAGGAACTTTATAAATATCAAATGAATGAATTACAGAAGAGGCATCCCACACAAGGCAGCAGACTTCATAGCAGGTAGGATTAATTTAAGGACTTTCTAGAATGAGAGCCAGGAGAGAGGGAACAGTGCTCCGAAATGCCGTCATCTGGAAATGACAGGGGCCATTGCAGCCCTGAGCGCACAGTGCTGTGGGTACCTACTCAAGGCCCATACACATCTGGCCTTTGACATTCCGGGGTGGATGGGGAACTGTCCATGAGCCCCCACTCCCTGCTGAGGAGCTATGGCCAGTGAGTGGCTGCCAGAGGACGGGGTGGCCATTTTCCTGTGTTGTAGCCATTGGTAAACGGTGCGTGCTCCAGTAAATAACCTCCTCCTCAAGTCCATACAGGCTAAGTGGGTCGACAGCAGCCGGGAAGGGGAGGCAGGAAAGTAAGAGTGGGATTAGCCGTGGAGAAAAATGGGTTCAGAGGGAGGGGGGCTCCAGAGAGCAACGAGGGGTGAATATAATCACAATACATTGAATGTACATGTGAATTTTCAAAAAATAAAATAGCTAGAATAGAGACAGTTTGGAATTTTCTAGATTGCTCCAGAGTGGGTGGGAACTATCTTGTGATATTATTAGATTGTATACCAACAAAGTGTAATGAACAAACTTGTGACACTCCTACATTCTTGCATGGAGGTTAAAGAAAAATAGGGGAGTTGTATAATTATATGATTTCCAACAGCAAGTAGAAAATTACACAATAGAGGCTAGTATGTTTACCTGACTCAAAGATCCGAAGAGACTAAATTACAGATGCTCCTCAGAGAGGTTTACGGGAGACGACCTGAGGGGGCTGAGATAGACAGTGTCTGACTAGGCAAGAGTCAGGCCAATGCCTCTGCCGCACACTTCTGCCTGCCAGTACAATATGCTTCTCACACAGTATTTCCAGCCACACTAACATCATAGGCTGGATGCCTCAGACTGCACAAATTTATCTCTCCAGAAGCTTACAAGTCCTATAAGAAGGTGGAGACCCTGTGGCTCCTGGTGAGGGCTGTTTTGTGGTATGAAGATGTGTAGATTCCCATATGTCCTTGTGTGGGGTGCAGAGAAAAGTGTCTTTCTTTGGTTTCTTCTAAGATTACTGGCAGTTAGAATCCTCATAACCCCATGCCCGTCGGATATCAAGACACTGAGGATTTGGGCTTCAACATAATCAGTTTCTGGAGGGTGCAAATGTTCAGTGTGTGGTAGCATTTTCAGCACCAACATATTCAATGGCAGCTGAGGCTAACTGAAGATGAAGTAGCTAGGTGGAAACTAGAGACTAAAATATAAAAATATGCATGTGTATGTGACGTGTGTGTATGTGAGAAATGCATGCGTTTTTGTACATAGTTTATTCCCTTAAGGCCTTCTTTAAACTTGATTTTCAAGAAAATTAGCAAATCTTCCTGGGGTTTTCCATTAATGTTTCCTGATACTGCTTCTTAGATATTTATGTTAATGAAAGTTACATAAAGGCGACCAGAAGCCACCAAGCACGTGCCCCCTGGGGTGCGCCACTACCAAGAACAAACATGTGATGGAGAGGTGGGAAAGACAGAAAAACAGAGTGGTGCCCGCGATAGGGAGAGAGGAGGAACTGCAGATGACGTGGCGGTGACAGGTGAGAGAGCTCGCTGAGGTCGACATGATGTCAGTGCCCAGCAGGGCTGGCGGGATGGTGTGCAACAGCCTGGAGCCTATGCAGATGCAGACTCAGCCCCCGCCCCACCCCCAACCTGCCGCCCAGCTGTGGGATCCTCTGGCTCTGGGCAGCGAAGGAGGCCTGAGATCAGGAAAGACTCACTTTCTGGACTGGAACCCTTGAAGGACCACTGATGCCCCCGGAGACCATGTTAGTACAGGAGGCCTGCGCTGCTGCCCCACACCACGATGAAGCCTGAGATCCGTGTGGACATAGGCAGTCTGCGTCACTGCCCAGTGCCTTGGTGATGTCCTCGGGCTTTGCTGCCCTAGGGAGACATGATCATGTGAGTGGCATGTGAGTGGCATGTGAGTGGCATGTGCGACCAAGTTGAGGCTCCTGCAGCCACCGAGAGCCATGAGTGCGTCAGTGGTCCTGATACAGCCAAGGGCTGTGTTGATGTCTGCAGCCATGTCACAACCAAAGCCTATGTGGATGTCAGATGCTGGCAGTCTGGGCTGCCGCCTGAAGCCATGTTAATGTCTGTAGGCACGGGAGAACTGTTCTGCACCTCACTGGCCCACAGCACCGTGGTGTAGGCAGGGGAGAGCTAGTCCCACCCTGTTCCGATCACCATGGGACTTTCCTCAGCTGATGGCTTCTCTCATCCAGGCTGAGAAAGACTTAGCCTGCCTTGGAGTACTGGCCACTAAGAATTTAATCACATGATCCAGTGAATATATCGACAACACAAAATTGGGAGGGCATTATAGGGAAGGTGGGCAGACATGGGAAGACTGGGAAGTGAGTGTGATACAAGCACATGATGTGAGATCCCCAAATAATCAATAAAATTTTTTTTTAAAGTTACGTTGGATTGAACTAAGTTTTAACCAAGGAGCCTTGCTTTTAGGCCAGTGGTTCTCAACCTGTAGGTCACATATCAGAAATCCTGCATATCAGATATTTATATGTTTATATTACAATTAATAACAGTGGCAAAATTACAGTTATGAAGTAGCAACAAAACAGTTTTATGGTTGGGGTCACCACAACGTGAGGAACTGTATTAAGGGTTTCAGCGTTAGGAACGTTGAGAACCACGGCTTTAGGCGAAGTCAAAGACGTGAAAGGGTAACACTGGAAAGCAGCCAGGGACTTGGGTCCCAGCCCTCCAGTTTTAGGCTTCCCACCCTGCTCTGCATCATTCCACATCATCCACTTAACCCCTGGCCAACTCAGGCTCGTGGGGTTCAGATGCCCGTCTAGGATTACAAGATAAAACACAGGATGCCTAGTTAAATATAAATTTCAAATAAGTTTAAAATTACAAAACTTTACCAGAAATATATACCAAATTTAGTAAACTTTTTCTAAAAGGCATTTGTTGTTAATGTGTCCCCACTTTATTCATATCAGAGTGCCTTGGTGGCTTAAATGTCACTTCCTCAAAAAGAGCATTCTGAAGACCCATTCTAAGGCAAGTTATTCTGTTGGTCTTCAGACTACACCATTGTTCGATGTCTCCTCAGTCACACTGATGGACTTGTATTTATGCCTCTGTATTTACTTGATCTAAGTCTGCCTTCCCCATGAAGCCGAGCATCATTGTGCTTTTGTTTGCTATTACGCTATTGAGCCTGTGACATTTATTAGATATTCAGTATGTGTTTGACCACTGACTAGATGTATGAATGAATGAATGAGCCAGGGAAAGTCTTATGTAGAAAAATGCCATGTTTTATTTCTAATTAATGTGTTCGGCTGGATATCTAATGACTCCATAGATTTGCCGGAAAAGAGATCCATCAAGAAGTTAATGGAATTTTCACAGAATCTGTTGCGAGTTGCATTGTATCTACTTATATCATGCAGCCCACGGCTGTATTTGTAAAGGTGGTCAAAGAATTCTTTATTAACCGTAGCCTTGTCTAGCATAGTGAATCTGCCCTTCAGATTGCTATTCCTATTCTATAGTAGAATTCTGAATTGATGTCTTATTCTTCAATTCATTTGTTTAAAATGTTCAGATTAAACCAAGCCACACCCCGTTTATTAGTTGGAGAATGAGTGACAAATAGTTCACTTACTGAATATCTAAACCCAACTCCCACGGGTTAAAATGTGTTTTATCATAACATACAGTGTTTTTAAAGGAGAAAAATCATTGTAGTATTCCATTATTAGATTAGGTTCTCTTTAGCTGTAAGGAACTAACCAGCCAGGGATTGGGGAGGACTCAGGCAGTGAAGTGCCTGAGTCTGGATCCTCGGCACCCACATGAAAAACGGGAATGGTTGCATGCTCCTCTAAGTCTCTCATTGGGGGCAGAGGCAAGAGGCTCCCAGGCCTTCTGGCCGCCACACTCACATGTACACACACGTGCATGTTTATACATACAATCTGTATGCAACAGTAAATTTTAAAAATAGCTAAGCAGCCCAAATGGCTTAAACGTTCAGAGAAAATACATTCAGGACATATGCACAAAACCCACCGAAGACTGTAACACCACTGGTAGCTCCAGCAGTCAGGGTGTCTTCTCACTGAGACAGTAGCACAGCATTCTGGCTGATTCCTGGGGTTTCTTCTAGTGATGCAGCCCAGTACTAGGTTTTGGATCACAACCATTACTCCAAGCACAGTATCAGAGTAGTTAGGTCAGAGCTGGGTCAAATGTAGATGGCAGCTGCTCAGCCATTTAGAGGAAAGATTAGTAGCTTAATTTGCTGGAGAATGTTTGGATTTCATTTCTTTTTAGCTTTGTAGCCATGTGACTAAAGTTATATATGGGATATTATCCAGCAATTATCTTAGTACACAGCCTCCCTCTCTCTCTCTCTCTCTCTCTCTCTCTCTCTCTCTCTCTCTCTCTCTCTCTCTCTCTCTCTCTGTCTCTGTCTCTGTCTCTCTTTCTCTCTCTCTCTCTCCTTCTCTCTCCCTCCCTCCCTCCTTCCTTCCCTCCCTCCCTCCCTCCCTCCCTCTTTCATTTACATTGATGTTCTGCCTGGCTGCATATCTGTGTGAGGGCATCAGGTCCCCTAGAACTGGAGTTACAGACAGTTGTGAGCTGCCATGTGGGTGCTGGGAATTGAACCTAGGTCCTTTGGAGGCACAGTCAGTAATCTTAACCACTGAGCCATCTCTCTAGCACCACAGCTATTCTTTTTTAAGACACTATTTTTGTTTTGTTTTGGTTTTTGGTTTTTCGAGACAGGGTTTCTCTGTGTAGTTTTGCGCCTTTCCTGGAACTCACTGTGTAGACCAGGCTGGCCTCGAACTCACAGAGATCCACCTGCCTCTGCCTCCCAAGTGCTGGGATTAAAGGCGTGCGCCACCACCGCCTGGCTAAGACACTATTTTTTATGTGTATGTGTATTTGAGTGTGTGTATGTGCACCATGTGATACCATCAGAGACTAGAAGAAGGAGCTGGAGTTCTGGAATCTGAGCTACAGGTGACTGTTAGCTGCCATGTAGGTGCTGGGAACTGAGCATGGTCCTCTGCAAGAGCAGCATGTGTTTTTAGCTGCTGAGTCATTTCTCCAATCTCATATATGGTGGATTGCTTTTTTGTTTGTTTTGTTTTTAATTTTTTATACTTATGCATATATACTTTATTAACTGTAATGACTCAAGAACTGTTTATGTAGAAATGGAGATGTTTGGGCTTATTCTACCCAGACTCAAGATGCAGCTCAAAAAATTATAAAGAAAAGGGGAGGTTAATATTCCTCAGTCTCTTTAATTTTATTTTAATTTTATTTATTTCTTTTTTTAAATGTTTTTGTTTTGTTTTGTTTTTAAATAAAACTAAAACAAAATGCCAAGTAAATAGTAATCCCTCACCTTAGTTTATTTTAATGGCCTTGACATTGAAACACACTATTTGGTAGCATTTAATTAAGATTACAGAACATCACACACACACACACACACACACATACACACACACACACACACACACACACCCTTTAAAGATCTTCATTTCCACTCTCTGTTTTTAGTCGTCAATCTTCATTCAATGTAGTACTTTTTTTTTTTTTTCCGAGACAGGGTTTCTCTGTGTAGTTTTGGTACCTGTCCTAGTTCTCATTCTGTAGAGCAGGCTGGTTTCGAACTCACAGAGATCCGCCTGGCTCTGCCTCCCGAGTGCTGTGATTAAAGGCGTGTGCCACCACTGCCCAGCTCAATGTAGTACTTTAAAGGAATAAAAATAAGTGAAAATAGCCAGGTGTAGTGGTACATGCTTTTAATTCCAGAAGCAGGAGGCAAAGGCAGGTGGATCTCTGTGCATTTAAGGCCAGCCTAGGCTACATAGTGAGTAACAGGACAGCTGGGGCTAAAGAGACCCTGTCTCCAAACAAAGAAGAGTAAGGGAAATTTTCATGTAGTCGATGAAGTTATCTCCCATCCACCTTCTATAGTTTTTCATGTGTGTGTGCATATATACACAAAAATATGGTAACTGTGCTAAGTCGTGCTGGTAAAGTTAGGATAAGTCCAGGCCGCAGTCTGTAGCTTAGGTGCAGCATCTCAAACCCACAGGTATAGTCTAGTGTTACGTTTTAGACTAGTCATAAGTTCAGTATTTCTCCAGATATTCCCACAAATGCCAATCACAGTGAATATGGAAGTGGTGTGGCTTCAGGTCACTGCAGAGTTGGTCCAAAGTTCCAGAGCAGTTTGGAAACTGCATCCACTTGCTTAGCGTAAGCATGGAAAAAATTTTAACCAAAAATATAAGCAAAATAAAACAAAACAAAACCAAAAACAAACCCTTAAGATTATGTAATAGTTTTCTATCCAGACAAGGTGGCTTTTGATAAAAATAACCACACAGCAAATTATTATACCTTCTGTGGTGTACTGGGAAGCATTATAGCTCTCTGCCAGTCCTGGACAGCAGCTTAGTGTCACAGGAAGGAGTGTCACATGACCTGACTTCTCTGGGTTCACATCTTGGTCGTGGTAACAGCCACTCTTCACCCACAAATTCCTAATCCGACTGCAGAAGTGGAGGGTGTTTAGCAACTGAGGCAGCTGGAAAATGCGTGCTTTGAGGTGTGCTTTGTCGCTCGTGTTAGTGAGCACGCCTCGCTCACTGCAGGATCAAATTAGGTAAAGTCCTTGCTATAGCCTGTCCAGGGAAGTTCGCTACCGTTGATTAAGTGGTTTTGAAAAAATCAGTATCTGAGATGTCTACCTAGGTAAAATATAAGAAATACATCAAAAGTATGGGGGAGAGGGAGGGGCGGAGGGAGAGAGGGACGGAGGGATGGAGGGACGGAGGAACGGAGGAAGAGGGGGAGAGAAAATATGGAGAAAAATCTTTAATTTTATAGAGAGGAAGCATTGTTTTTCTTTGCAGATTAGCAAATAAATTTAATGTGACTGTGCTACTATTTTTGCTAAATTCAATGGCTGCTTGCAACATGAATATGTGCTGACGTCTCTTTTTTAAAATTTAATTTATTTTATTAGCAATGCATTCATGTAGTTCAAAACAAACACTGGCTGGCATATAACAAAAGGTCTTTTTTTTTGTCTCTTTCCACTCCATTCCCAATCCTTCTTCCATGCCTCTTTTATTTTCTTTCAAAGTTTTCACGATTTTCTTTATATTTAAACATAATGCGTCAGCACTTTTGCAAATACACATGAGAAGAGAATCTAAACCAAATTGTAACTAACACAAAGCATCGGTCAAATCTTTGAGTTTCCTAGTTATTGGGCCATCTCACTAGCTCTGGTCTTTTGATTTCAAAATTAGGATTCTATGCTAAAATATTTAAGATTATAGGCATGTCTGTGTAAAGTTAATTATTTTTCCATAGGAAGTGAATAAAGTTGGGTTGTTGCAAAGTTTTGAAGATGATTTTTCTCGCTAGGTGGCACTCATGTGCCTAGAGGTCTCAGAGTGAGTAGCCTGACCATCTGCAGATCACCAAGCCTTGAGTGGTTACCATGGAGACCCCCAGTATCACACAGAGAGCAGAACTCCAGTATTTCCTTCTCTCTGAAGAATGACTCTTCCAGTCATGTTTTTGCTCTGTGCTGTATGTAACCTTGTGAAGTAAAGAGAAAGAATTACTTTGTTCTCATCTGTCCCCAAAATGAATTGTGTAAGGTTTGTGCCCAGGGGAGATGGGACCTGTGGACCACTGCTTTGACTTGCCAGACAAAGCCTGAGAAAACTGGAAGGTGCTCATCACCCAAGAATAATTTGGAAGGTGTCTTTCCCTTTTCTCTGAAGACCTGAAGTCCACCTCACAAGAAAGCTTTAAAAATCCTTCAGTGGTATTCCCTTTCTAGGTACAGAAATGGCCACTGTATAATACCATAAAGGGGCCAAAGTGATTTACCCATTCAGACTCCTCCTACCCCATGTAGTGACCCCAAGATAACCCAGGCATTTCCCTTTTGACACTCAACCAGCTCAAAAGAGTCAAGCACTCCAATAGACAACCAGAAAGGAAAAGAATTCAATCAAGATAAAGGAGATATGTACTGGCTAACTTTTGTTAGCGAGATTTTATATCGAAACACAGGCTTTCACACATTAGTTCACCGGTTTTACCCCTTTGTGTGCTGGCTGCCATGGGTGCAATGATGGTTTAGACAAACTCTGTGTTCAAACCTGATGGGAAAACGGACTTCATCTGAGATTTCCCATCAGCCCCTTCCTCCTCACAGGAACCACTGCAGTCAGCCTGAGGAGCTTTATACACATCGGCTCTTTGTTTTCTGTCATCTGTGTCAAAGTGCACTTCATATTTCCCACTTCCAGAACATTTCCTAATTCAGATAACGTCCTTCAGTAAAATGTTATGTTATGCTCACAGTTCATGACTTTTGAGTGTTTGTGTCACTTTAAGTTGGGGACAACCTCAACTCATGTGAGTATGAGTTCATCTGCTTGAAATGACTCTGACTTCTGAAAAGTAGACTCTGTTGACCTCTTGTACAAACAGTGTGGTCTCAGGTCTCATTTGTTGAAATGCTCCTCTAGTGGTTAAAACAGAATAAAAAAAGTTTGTTACAGAAAACTCTGTGGGAAAGATAGAACAAGCAAGTTGGAGGGCATCCACTAATCCTTTGGGGGAATGGGGTCCAGTAGGAAAACTAATCCCATGGGGAATCCTCCAGTGGGTACCCAGGATCATGGTGATTATACAGTGAAGGGTTTGTACCTCTGGCTTCCAGAGACCATGAGAAAGTGCACAGTCTAGATTCCTGTTCCCAAAAGTTGGGAGAGAATGCAGGGAAACTCAACACCCTCGACCACCTAATGTTTTCCTACAGTTTCCTTTTTCTTGATGCCTCCCCAGAAAGTGGGGGATGACAGACACTGTGTGTTCTGTACTCCAGTGGCTCTCCTCATCACGGTGTGTGACATGAGTGCTCTATCTCAGGGATCCTTGGGCCTGACGGCACAAGCAAGCTCCTGCAGGGTCCTGTGGGTGCAGGGGTGGACATGGGTGAAATACAAGGGAAAGGCCCCTGAGAAGAAACGTACACCTGGCTAGGAGAGACACGGGAGCCACTGAAGTCTCAGCACACAGCACCTGTGTTCTAAAGAAAGGCTGGAGAGCCAGTCACCTGACCTGCCCCCATGCCTGGTGAACTGAGCCTTGCTCTTGTGTGGTCTGTATAGTGCGAAGGTGACAGAATTCCATTCCTGTGAAGACTCCAAGGGAAGGCTCACAGAGGCGCCCCCTGTCCCTGCTTCCCCCAGCCTCCTGCCATTCTCCAGCTGGACACAAGCAGTGTTTTGCAGTGCCTGGGGAGGAATGTAGACCAGCTCTCCCTACAAATGACCACCCCTTCCCGGCATTTCTTCTCTAGTTGCATCTCTGAAACTGGCCAAGTTTAAGTGACCATCTATCCACACTCAATAAATTTCCTTTGCATATGACGTATCGCTTCAACCACCCGGGTACTCATCTCAAATAAAAAAAAAAAAAAAAGGCCACAGTGGAGATGCTGTGGCAATCATTTCCTTTGGCCATCAAACTCCAAGTACCTCTTACCCAAATCACATCCTAATTATTATTTATTGGGAATGGCAGGACAGCATGGCGTGTCTATAGTAGGTGGGTGTGTAAAGATGGATCTAGAACAGTTTCTTGACTTCAGATGATGTGGTCTGTAAAGGCAGAAAACACAGAGACTTCACAAATGAATCAATGACTCATGGTATGCCATGATAAAGGATCTCTGAGGACAGAGTTACGGGAGTGAAGTCATACAAAAGGCAAAAGGACTGGACAGGGATCTCAGAGGACAAACAGAAGTCTCCATAGACCTGGAGGAACTGTTCCAGGTGGATGAATGGTGTGACTAGATGGGCCTTCGTGGAGTCTGTGGAAACTGGAAAAGATGGGCTGTAAGCTGGAAATGTGGACTGAGGCCAGAATGTGGAAGGAAACTAAGGCGCTTGGACCTCATCCTAGTGGTAATGAAGAGATAATGAAGATTTTTAATTAAGGGTTTGGCATGATTAAGTGGTGTTTTAGGGAGATTACTGTGGCAGCAGTGAATTGGAGGGGGAGAAACAAGTAAGAGATTAGTTAGGATGCTATTATAATTATCCGGGCTTGAAGCAGCAGGGGTCTAGGGGCAGTGGGAATAGAAAGGAAGGGTGGAGAGGGAGAGATAGCGGGAGGGGATGCCAGGACAGTCGTGGAGACTCAGGGATGTGCCAGACAAAAGAAAGCAGGACAGCAGTGAGAGCGGGAAATCAGGCAAGGCGGTTGCAGGGGGCAAAGGGTGAAAAGGGGCTTGGCATAACTGGACCTCAGTGACTGCAAGGCATGAGCATGTGCAGCGGGCAGCTAGCTTCGTGAAGATCTAGGACTGAGCCTTGGGGGGCAACCAGGATAGCTGCGTGGATGACTGTAGCGACCTCTCTCTTGTAAGTCGACTGACCTTTCTCAGAAAGAACCGCAACCCAGTGACTAAGCAGTTGTGGTAGAGTGTGTGTGTTTGGGGACGTGTTCCTACATATCAACAGCAAGGAAGAAGGAATCCAGGTCATTTGTTGAATATTTTAAACTTCCAGAAAATGACTTTTGATAAGTCACCCAAATACTTCAAATGGATATTTTTAAAGGCCAATTTCCCAGATAATATTCCCAAATGTTTAAATTTGTTCCTTCTGGGAGGCTCAGCTTTATGGCACCCAATACTGTTCAATTACAGTCATTTCCATGTTGAATGTGGTGGAGGCTGTGCAGTCTTTCTGGGACTCTGTAACTGCTGTGTGACTCCAGGTGAAATGTACAAGAGCCCCCATAACCCTCCTCCTTAAAGGCCCCTTACCTAATTCTCTCATGCAAATTAGCCAGAAGAGAGCCTTCTAGAATTTGTTTATCAGGGAAGTGCATTCTTCTAGCAAAAGGAACCGACGTGAAGAGGTATACACATCCTTTAGTGTGTGCCCATGACTGATGGCATGTGGCCACTTGGAATCCCACCAACACAGATGCCTCCTGGCACTTTGCTTTAAAAGCTAGCACACCGTGCATCAAAATGTGACCATGGTACCAATAAAATAGCTGTGAACTTCACTGTGACACTTGGCAGCCGAAGACTTCCCCATGTGACTCAGTGGACACTGTTGAGTTTTGCTACAAATTCAAGGGCCCAAACAAGCCAGATAGATGAACTATTGCTCAAAAAAATCAGAGAGAGGAGAAAGTTTTCTTAAACCTTGAAAAATAAATATTGGGAAAGCACACTCCCACAAGTTGTCCTTTGACCCACACTTGTGTGCTACAGCGTGTGTCCAATCACTGCCACTAAACAGTAAGTGCTAAATAATGGAAGGAAGAAAAAACCACGTAAGGAATCTAATCTCAGCCCACTCACAGCAACCTGAGTTGGCAGTCTGGTCTTTATTTCCTTCAGAAAAAAAAATACAAAGGTCACAAACTAATCTTCTTCCAGTTGTTCTTGGTTGAAAGTGAATTCCGGATTTGTCTCTTATTAATATGTTGCCCTTTATTGTGTGTCAGAAGCAGAAATGGTGGAGGGCAGGACTATGACCATGATATATGACTTTCCTGTGCTTTCTTCTCCCTGTTGAACAATTATCATTCCACAAAAGTTATGTCTGAAAGGGAGGAATGTGCTTTCAAACTGCGTGTGTCCCAATGAACAGCGTTCACCAAGTGATAAGTAATTCTCCCAGCAATGAGCTTGGAAATCCTCAGGCCCAGCGATCTCCAAACCTTCAAAACTTCCTCTACTATTCAACACTGAACAAGAAACACAAGGTCTAACTAAGATCCACGAAACAGAGGCAGAAGGGGTTGTTCAGTGGTTAAGGGCACTGGCTGCTTTTTCCAGAGGACTCAGGTTCGATTCCCCCATACACATGGTGGCTCACATTCATCTGTACCTCTGGTTCTAGGGGACAGAACAACCTCTTCTTGCAAAGGTACAGACATGTACATGTGGACAAAACACCCATACACATAAACATTTATTTAAAATTTTTTGGAACATTTATTTAACTAGATTTCAGGGAAAGAGGAGAGGGACATTAGCCAGACTCCTCATGAGGGGAGCACAGTGGTGAGGGCTTGCTTGGTACTCTGCCAACTTAATATCAAGAAATGATAGAAGCTCTGGGAACAGTTGGCTATCATATTTCATCAACTGCACCCAAAACAAACTACTTCAGATTCAGGAACCCAGAAACCACTTCTTTCTCAGAGAATTGTGGTGGCCAAGAATGACTCATGGGGTAGGTGCCTCAGGAAAGGGACCTACAAATGCCAAAGCAGTGGTCTCTAAGGCCATCCCACCAGCAGCACCCAGAGGCAACATAACACCACCGCTATGAGAAAGACTTTCTGTTGCTCCATCTCTGTCATAGTGAAGCCCATAGTGACTGCAGGGTCCACTCAGAGTGCCAAGAAGGCTTTGGATCAGGTTTTGCTAGTGTTACCTAAAGGCTCTACCTGAAGTTCTGGAAAGATGTTCGTAGATTCCCACTGGGCCCACTGTTTAGCACTTAAGAGACCTCACCAGCTCATACTTTCTCCCTGTGGGCTGAGGCTGGGTAGTCTCCCACATTCTCTTTTCTTTTGCCCTGTGGTCTTCAGTTTTAAGTTGGTATGTGCTTGGCAGGTAGAGAGGGAGAGAACATCAGAGTGACTAACATCACAGACTGTGAAGGCCGCCTCCTCAGCTTCGAACCTCAGCTGGTACTTGGGGTTGTGTTGGCTGCCACTAAGAAGCTCACACTCTACCTGACTATCTCCCCGTCACTGTGGGGGCGGGCTTTTGAGGGCCATGCTCAAGATGGGCCTAGTGTGGTCTCACTTCTGCTGCCTGTGGATCAAGATGTAGAACTCTCAGCTCCTTCTCTTGGGTGATATTTTGTGTGTGCTCTAACCAATAAAGCTTGCCTGAAGACCAGAGGGCAAAGCCAACTACTAGTTAGCTGTAGAGGCTAGGCAGCGGTGGCACACGCCTTTAATCCCAGCACTTGGGAGGCAAAGGCAGATGGATCTCTGTGAGTTCTAGGCCACCTTGGGCTACACAAGATGACTGAGTCTAAAAAAGAAACAGAGTCAGGCACTTGGGATCTCATGCCTTTAATCCCAGCACTAGGGAGGTAGAGACAGGAAGTGATATGGCTGGGCGGAGAGAGGAATATAAGGTGCGGGAGCTCAGGTCTCTCTTCCAGTCTAAGGAGTGTTAGAGGTAAGAACTATTGAGGGTCTGGCTGCTCTGCTTCTCTGATCTTTCAGCATTTACCTCGATATCTGGTTTTGATTATTAAGACCAGTTAAGATTCATGCTACACTTCCCAGCACCACATCTGCCAGCATGCCACCATGTTTCCATGGCAAAAATGGACTAAACCTCTGAAACAGTAAACCAGCCTAGTTAAATGTTTTCCTTTATAAGAGTTGCCATGGTCTTGGTGTCTCTTCACAGCAATAAAATTCTAACTAAGACAATGTGGTAGTGAGACAATATGGATGTTAAGATTAGTCGCTCAGCAAAGGCCCCTCTGCAACCAGCTGGCAAGGAGTCAGTCAGGAAGGAATCTTCAGGAGAACTAACCCGGAAGAGCATCAAGTAGGAACTTTGAGGCATTGCCAATCAGACCAGGAACTTGAATTTAGACAAAGTGAAAGCAAGAACTCATGTCTCTGCTAGTGCAAGAACTCATGTCTCTGCTAGTGCAAGAACTCATGTCTCTGCTAGTGTAAGAACTCATGTCTCTGCTAGTGCAAGAACTCATGTCTCTGCCAGCAGCTCTCTGTCTGACAGGAGGGAAGCCTCTCCAATCTTGCTTTTGGTTTCACATATGCCAACACTGTGTTATCATGGTGCCTGTCCTTATGTAACAACTCAAGTCAAAAGAGTGAAGAATTCTACCAGCTCTTCCTACTCCAGGAGTAGCCTTAGCCTTCCACACGCAGCTGCAAACCAACTGCTAAAACCTTACTCTTACTCACTGTACACAGGGCCCATAGATCACTAGTCTCTTTCTTCCGTGGCCTGGAAAAGTTCTGTACTGAGAGGAACTATAAAGCCCATTGGCCTCATGTTAAATCTTTCCCTGGGTTCAAGAATGAGTGAGAGTTCAAGAAGTCAAGGTAACAAAAGAAATTAGCTCTGTAGAGGATCTCAAGTTTGACCATATAGGCTGTGCACCAAACAACTGCTGAAACACGACTTGAAGTATACACAGTGCACAGTCACTGGGAGCAGCCCTTTGTAACTAGGTTGGTGGGAAACAGACCATCAGCCAGAGGATGTCTGATCAAAGGCAAGCTTTGGACACCATATCAACAATGCTTGAGCAAACCAATGTGACACTCACTGAAAAGAATGGATGATGGGGCCACATTCATGTGAACTAGCTCATTACCAAGCCTGTTGGAGGACGTGTGAGACACTAAAGAGTATTTTAATACATTCAGACGTGGAACAAGAGAGGAGAAGCCTATGGTGAGGTGGACAAGGGTACATAGTGCTGAGTCAGATAAGTAAGATTTAGAGGGTGAGTAGACAGGTTGCCACAGGAGCATGTAGGAGTCGGGTGCGTGCTCAAGGGACTCTGGCCAGCCTGTGCTTGGCCAGCATGGCTCTGCAGGCCTTACCCTTCCCCCATTCCCTCTGCCTTGCTAAAAACCATTAGATCATATTCCTAAAGCTAGCCACCAACTTCTAGTCCCTTATTTGGCTACTTCCTCCTCCTGAGGCTGACCACCAAGGTCCAGCTATCAAAGTATTGAAGTCCAGCAATCAAAGCCCCCTTTGGCTCATCTGATTAACATGCTCAATTAAAATTCAACACCTAACACAGAGTTTCCCTTTGTATCTTTATAAACTGCTATTTTCCTGTGTGCCATGTCTGTCTCCTCTCTATCCAGACAGTCCTTTGTCATTCTGGGACAAATACCTTGCCCCCTCTCCCTTGTCCCCTTCCCCTTCTCCCTCTTCCTTCCCATCTTTGTCCCTTATCCCTGCCCTCTGACCCTCTGGGCAAATCAATCTCCTTTGTGCTGAGAACTTGGTCTTGGGGTCCTGAGCTGATACTTGCCCTTTTACCTGCTGTTTCCTGAGATGAACATTGTCTACATGGACAATTCACTTTGGGGTTAGTCAATGTAATAACAAACTGGGGGACAAGGTTTATTAATAGACTCCTTGCCTTGACATTTAAGAGCTTACCCTAGAGAATATACTGTATTTGAGGTGACTGATAATTTCACTGATGTCATAATTACTTTAATGTGTCAACATAGCTAGTCTGAATTGAGGCTGTGACTCGGTTGGTTGAGGACTTGCTAGCATGCATAAAACCCTGACTTTAATCTTCAGCACCAATGAAAGCAGGTATGTCTTACACATGCTGGTAACTCCACTGTGAGCTGGAGTTGAGGG
This sequence comes from Peromyscus eremicus, assembly GCF_949786415.1. Taxonomy (NCBI): domain Eukaryota; kingdom Metazoa; phylum Chordata; class Mammalia; order Rodentia; family Cricetidae; genus Peromyscus; species Peromyscus eremicus. Next base: position 6,641,088 of record NC_081425.1, on the reverse strand, counting down.
CAGGAGGATCAGGAGTCAAGGTCATCCTTAGCTACATAGTGAGCTTGAGGTCATCTTGGGATACATATGACCCTGTCTAAAAAACAAAAACCAAACAGAAACAACAAACCAAAAACAAACAAACAAACAAACAAACAAAACTTGACTGGGCTATAATAGCCAGTTATTTGACTAAAGAAAAATCAAACGATATTCCAAGGCATTTTGGAGCTGTGGTGAACACTGACATTCATTTGGCTTTAACTAAGAGAGACGACCCTTTGACCCTCGATGTGAATGGGCCTCTTCTAGTCATCTTTACACTTCAGAATCAAACACTAAAGTTTCTTATAGAGAAACTTCGTGGTGTCAGTTGCTGCCCAAGCCTCCAACCTGCCAGGCTGTGCTGCTTATTTCAGACTTAACCACCCTACAAACATGAGCCAACTCCATAAAACAAGTCTCCTCTGTCTCTATAGATGGGTGCACACATGAGCACAGGCTTTTTATACATATACTAAATATTTGCGTGTATGTTTTGAATGTATATTTTATATATATCTGGGGTTCCCTGAAGTTACAGGTGGGATATCAACATGACTTTTTAGGAGGAGCAGGGAATCTGAAAATTTCCTACTCAAAAGCTTTAAAGGGTGGATCTAAGTGGTTAGGTTTTGTCATTTGTGAAATACTCCAAAAACCAAAGCTGGGAAAGTCTTCTGTGGTAACCTGTTGCACTGGGGCTTTTCTGGCTGGCACGATTGGCTTTGGGGACCAGACAGGGCTTTTATTTCTTTTCTTCCTTCCCTTGGGTGGGCAGCTGTCTCGTATATTATCATATGCTAAGCAGCGTTGCCGTCCTAGTCACTCTGTGCCTAGGATAACGAGATATGTCTGGTCCCCAGACATTGACCAGTGGCCTGAGAGGCAGTGTTGTTTGAACGCCACCACCGTGTTGCACTGTACTGTCCTGGGTTGATCTCTCCCAGCTGCAGCTTCACAGTCCACTGTTTGCAACGATCCCAGAGCACCTATTGGCTTAAGTTTTATCCTGCAGGAAGGATGCAGAGATGAAGACCCTCCTCACAACCCAGTTCTGACAGAGTTCTTCCACCTCCCTAGACCCAGTGCTTCCACAAAGCCCAGAAGAGGGTGTGGGTGCAGAGTATGAAAGCCCTAAACAGAGGGGGGACCTGGGGAAGTTCAAGTAGTCAATGTTCATGTAAATGCCAACATTATTAATTTATGCAGGAAGTACATCTAAAAGTAAAATAAATAAATATAAAAATCAGACAAATAAAAATAACAAATATGAAGATTGCTAGCTTCCTTAAAACTCTCAGAGACCTGAGAAGGTTTAACTCGTGTTAAAGCAGATATGAACCCCGGAGCAGAGTGGCATGCACACCTCTGCGGGTTCATCACTGAAATAAATCTCGTTTTTGTGGGCCTACTGTGTGCCAGCCACTTTTCTAGGTACCGGGGGAGCACATCAGGACCTATGCTTGAGCTCTACTCCAACTCCTTCCTCGACAGCACAGGTGAAAAGCTGTGTCATCAAAGAAGAGCGCATTTAGAAATCGAAACCAGTTTTCATAAGGAACGGTTGAGTGAACTGAGCATTTCCACCTTTAGAAAGAGCAGATTGAGGAGAACAAGATAACAGCCTCCCAAAGCTGTTTGGAGGGAGAGTTGCTTCTTTCCCCACTGCTCCCCAGAGCGGAACGGAGCTTGCATTAAAGGGCCACTAGCACAAGGAGGTGGATTTGGGCTCCGAGAAAAAGGAAGGTGGAAAACGCATGCTATTGTGTACCTACTCAGAGCAGAGCCTGTGTCTTAGGGATTTTATTGCTGTGAACAGACACCATGACCATGGCAACTCTTATAAAGAAAAGATTTAATTGAGGGTGGCTTGCTTATAGTCTCAGAGGTTCAGTCCATTATCATCATGGCAGTGTGCAGGCTGATGTGGTGCTGGAGCTGAGAGTGCTACATCTCGGAGGCAACGGGAAGTTGACTGACTGACACACCGAGGGAAGCTTGAGAAAAAGAGATCTCAGAGCCTGCCCCCACAGTGACATACTTCCTCCAACAAGACCACACCTCCTAACAGTGCCACCACTTTTGGGGAGCATTTTCTTTCAAACCATCAGAGCCTCCCAGGTGTCCACACTGGTCTCATTCTATGCAATCCTCACAGCATCTCATAAGCTGCAATGATTAGCCTGAGTTTTAAAGAAGAGGAAATGGAAGCTTGGTGAAGTTGTTTAACTGCCCACAAGGTCACACAGCTACTCAGTGATAGAGTGACCCTCAGAGGCTGGCTCTCCACTCTTACTTCTGACTTTCCAACACCAGTGTTTTCCAAAGTGTGCACATTTGTTGAGGCTAGAGGTGGACGCCTGCGTAATAGGCAGGTAAAGGTAGACTGGTTTGTCTGATGCTCACAAAGTGCTTTCCTGTTGCAATACTGTATGTGGCTGCCTGGATACCCATTGTGTAACAAAACTTTTCCTGGCTACTAAAGATGCCACACACACATCTACTTACCCTCGATAAGAAGCCCATGGCAGACCAAAGTATGGATACCACCAAGGTCCAACTAGGTGAACCTGTTAGTGTCCACAGATCATTCCACAAAAGACTACCACTCATGTACGCAAAAGCAAGAGTGTTTATTTCTTAAGAGAAGAATTCCTGCATGTAGGGGTCAGCCACGCAACATGGCGATGACCCCCCGAGAAGCTCACAGGCTCCTTTTATGGACAACCAGGAGGAGAGTAGGTCATCTTAAATGTGATTGGCCAAGTGAGCAGCAACCACACTAATTTGTTTCTGACTGGCTGGGACTGTAAGTGCTGAATCATGCCTGGTATGCAATATCCCCCTCACCTGCTTTACCAGAAACAAAAACTGAAACAGAAATTGAGACCTAAACAGGAATTTAAACTTAACTGAAACTCAGGCCTAGTAGAGGCAGGTGTTGGGAGAAGCCCACCATGGTGCTACTATGGCTTCTCAAACAAATGAGTTTTATTGGGTTTACTTACAGGAGCAGAAATGACTCACAGACAGCTGCATCACCAAAGCCCACCCTGGCATTGGTGACGGCTACAAAAGCTGGGACCCTGGAGCACACTGCACAGCCTGCAGACAGTGCAGCAGGATGGAAGGTGTCCTTTCCAGATGACTCTGATCTAAATCTCTTCCATGCAGCTCAGCTAGTTCCAGCTTCTTCCAGGTCTGGTCTCCATAGCTATATTGCTTACTCTGGGTGGGAGGGGCCTAGTGAATCTGCTCAGTTTCAGGGACTTCCTGAAGATGTTTTACATTGTTTACCTTCTTACTTAGAAAGCTTCCCTGAACTTGGAATGTTTCAGTCTTGGAGGAAACTGTTACACAGCACCCTATAAAGAGGTATCAATAGGAAGAATGAAACTGGAAAGAATCCAGAGGTTGTATGAGTCAAATGAAATGACATGTATGTAAAATGTGGCCATTCACACCAACATCATTCAGCAAATATTGAGACTAAGATCTCTGTCAAGTATGGTGATGGAATTCCAGCTTGGTCTTTTTCATGTTCAGAGTTTTGTGCAAAAGATGTAAGGGCCAGTCCCTGCCCTACCTGAAAATTCATACTTTGTCTTTGCAGGACAAACTCTGTTCCTCATTTTGCTCATGTATTCTATCCTTCAATAGAAATGTCGTGGGCAGTTTCTGTGTGCCACACACACTGCAAACATTGGAGAGGCCACAGTGAGCAAATGACTGGAGGTGTCCTCTTCATGGTGCTTGTTTTAGAGATTATAACGAGCAAATATTTATATGTGTATATAGTACATTACATTTGAAAGTGGAAAAAGTCAATGAAGAGAAATGAAGTGTGGAAAATGAATAGGGAGTCCTGGGTACATGGGAAGAAGTAATTTTCTTCATTTTAAGGTTTATTTAAATTTTTTTATTTGTATGGTAGTTTGCCTTCATGTATGTCTGTACATTGTGTGTACAATGTCAGCAGAGGCCAGAAGAGGAAGTCATATCCCCTGGAACTAGAGCTACAGGTGTTTGTGTGCCACCCTAAGGGTGCTATGAACCAAACCCAGGTCCTTTGGAAGAGCAGCCAGTGCTCTTCACTGCGGAGCCATCTCTCCAGTGCCAAGATATAATTTTCTTTTTTTCTTGAGACAGGGTCTTTCTATTATGTAGCACTGGTTGTCTTGGAATTCATTATGTCCATCATGCTGACCTTGAACTCCCAGAGTTCTGAGATTAAGAGAATGGGACACTAGACCCACTAAAGATGTGATTTTCAACAGATGGCCAGGAGAGTTTCACTGTGAGGGTGGAAAGACAGCATCAGCTGTGAGGGGGACAAGGTAGTGAGTCACACAGAAGGTGAGGAGTGAGAACTCGAGGAAGATGCTCAGAACAAAGAAGAAAGACAGATGCTCAGAAAACAGAGCATGTGTGGCATTTTCAGCAGTGAAGACAGTAGAGTGTCATGAATCTTGGGCAATATGGATTATGTGTAAGGCAGGTCAGGCATTGTGAAGATGTGCGTGAGTCTATGTAAGGTAAGTCACTGCGGAAAAAGAGCAAGTGTGCAAACAGGGGAAGCAACGTAGGAGCCCGTGGCAAACAGAGGAGTCTCTCTAAAGTGCCTATGCTCTGATACCTCAATGTGTGACTCTGTTGCATTTCATGACGGATGAGGCTTCGCATGTGTGGTTAAGGTCATGACTTCTGAATAGGGATTGTGTCCTGGATGGTTAAGAGGGATTCAGCCTATACACAAGAGCCTTTGAGGGCAGCACGTTTTCTTTGGATTAGTCCAAGAGATGGAGGAAGGAAAGTCTAAGACACACAAAGAGTGAGGAGGCCCAGGAAGGCCAAGACTATCTCTGTTGTTGGCTTGGGACCAATGAAGCAGTGAAATGCTAAGAGCTGGGAGCAGCTAGGGGCTGACACCTAGCAAGAAAATGAAGTGCTCCACCCTCTAACTTCATGTTAGCTGAATTCAGCTAACAGCCTGAAGGGGTGTCAAAGCACACTCCAGAGGTCAGGCAAAAGTTCAGCCTGGTTGAACCCTTGGCCTTGGATTTTGAAACTAATCAGAGGGCACAACCACACCATAACTCCTACTTGTCACTTACAGAACTGAGTGCTCAAAATGGGTATCCTTTAAGCCATTTTGAAATATTAATCAGTAACAGAACTAATAGAACCACCAAGAGAGGAAGTCTAGACAGAGCCAGGGAGAGGCTAAAGAACTGAGTCCTGGCCATCTAATTAGAGCTCATAGAGGAAGAGAGAACTCTGGGAGGAAGCAGTAGAGAGGGCTGTAGGAGCCAAGGTCAGCAGAGAACCAGAAGCCGACAGAACAGTGTTTGCAGGAAAGGACGATGGTCTCCATAAAAGAGTGTGGATAGTTCATGTCTCAGTTTTCCATATATATGAGTTTCTCTCTCGCTGCTGTGATCAACTACCTGTTAAGAAGCATCTTGGGTTCTGGTCTGGGGACATTCTAGTCCTGCAGATCTTCAGAGGCTTGAGTGTCTGCAATGGTGAGAGGCTCATGTGGCTTCTGATGCTTAGCAGGGTTGCAAATCCTACAGCACTCTTTATAGTGAAGGTTTGGGGAGGAAGGAGCAGTATCTGAAGGGAAAAGCTCCCACCTAGCTCTTTTCTATATTTATTCATCTATTTGTTTTACATCCTGGCCTCAGCCTCCCCTAGCAGACCCTCTCCTCCCAGTCCCTCTCCCCCATTCCCCTCCTTTTCCGTCTCTATCAAGGAAAGGGTAGGTCTCCCATGAGTAACAGTAAAACATGGCATATCAAGTTGCAGTAGGACTGGGCGCCTCCCCATATGTTAAGGCTGAGCAAGGCCACCCAGTATGAGGAGTAGGGTCCCAAAAGCCAGTAAAAGAGTCGAAGACAGCCCCTGTTCCTGCTGTTAGGAGTCCCATACGAGGACCAAGCCACACAATTGTAACATATATGTAGAGGGCCTACCTAGGTCAGTCTCGTGCAGGCTCCCTGGTTGTCAGTTCAGTCTCTGCAAGCCCTGGTGAGCCCAGGTTAGTTGACTGTGTGAGCCTTCCCTTGGTGTCCTTGACCCCTCTGGCTCCTACACTCCTTTCTCCTCCTCCTTTGCAGGATTCATGAACTCCACCTAAAGTTAGGCTGTGGGTCTGCATCTGCCTCCATCAGTTTCTGGATGACACCTCTCTGATGACATTTGGGCCAGGCACGAATCTAGTCACAGGAGATGGCCAGTTCAGGCTACTGACACTATTGGTAGGAGTCTGAGCTGGGGTCCTCCCCATAGACTCCTGGGAGATCCCCCTGTGCTAGGCTTCTGCCCTACCCCAGTATGCTCTCAGGAGTCCCCCTCAGCACTCTCTCCCCACCCTGTGCCCCCTCATCCTCATCACTCATGCTCCCATCCCCGCCTTTCCTTAGTTCCCTCATGAAATCTCTACTATTTCCCCTTCCCAGAGAGATCTGGATGTCCTCCCATGAACTCTCCTTGTAGCCTAGTCTTTCTGGGTCTGTGGATTGTAGCATAGTTATCCTTTATTTTATAGCTAATATCCACTTATGAGTGAGTACATACCATGTTTATCTTTCTGGGTCTGGGATACCTCACTCAGGATGATTTTTTTCCTAGTTCTGTCAATTTGCCTGCAAATTTCCTGGTGTCCTTGTTTTTAACAGCTAAGTAATAGCTCATTGTATAAATGTACCACGTTTTCTTTATCCATTCCTCGGTAGAGGGGCATCTAGGTTGTTTCCAGGTTCTGGCTACTACAAATAAAACTGCTATAAACGTAGTTGAGCAGGTGTCCTTGTGATATTATTGAGCATCCATTGGGTATATGCCCAAGAGTGGTATAGCTGGATCTTGTGGTAGATTGATTCCAAGTTTTCTGAGGAACCACCACACTGACTTCCAAAATGGCTGTACAACTTTGCACTCCCACCAGCAATGGAGTAGTGTGCCCCTTACTCCACATCCTAAGAATGAATTGTCACTTGTTTTTTTTTTTTTTTTTTTTGGTTTTTCGAGACAGGGTTTTTCTGTGTAGCTTTGCGCCTCTCCTGGAACTCACTTGGTAGCCCAGGCTGGCCTCGAACTCACGGAGATCCGCCTGGCTCTGCCTCCCGAGTGCTGGGATTAAAGGCGTGCGCCACCACCGCCGGCTTTTTTTTTTTTTTTTTAAATCTTAGCTGTTCTGTAAGATGTAAGGTGTAAGATAGAATCTCAGAGTTGGTTTAATTTTCATTTCCCTGATGGCTAAGAATGTTGAACATCTCAAGTGTTTCTCAGCCATTTGAGATTCTTCTGTTGAGAATTCTCTGTTTAGATATGTACCCCATTTTTAAATTGGATTATTTGGTTTGTTGATATCTAGTTTCTTGAGTTCTTTACATATTTTGGTAATCAGCTCTCTGTTGGATATTGGGTTGGTGAAGATCTTTTCCCATTCTGCAGGCTGCCATTTTGGTCTGTTGATGGTGTCCTTTACCTTACAGAAACTTTTCAATTTCATAAGGTCCCATTTAGTAATTGTCAATCTTAGTGCCTATGCTATTGGTGTTCTGTTCAGGAAGTTGTCTCCTGTGCCAATGTGTTCAATGCTATTTCCCACTTTCTCTTCTGTCAGATTCAGTATATCTGGACTTATGCCAAGGTCTTTGATCCACTTGGACTTGAGTTTTGTTTAGGGTGATAAGTATGGATTTATTTTGCATTCATCTACATGCCAACATCTAATTAGGCTAGCACCATTTGTTGAAGATGCTTTCTTTTTCCCATTGTGTAATATTGGCTTCTTTGTCAAAAGTCAGGTGTCCATATGTGTGTCTGGATCTTCAATTTGATTTCATTGATCCATGTGTCTGTTTGTATGGCAATACCATGCAGTTTTTATTATTATAGCTCTGTAGTAGAGCTTGAAATCAGAGATGGTGATATCTCCAGCAGTTCTTTTATTGTGCTATCCTGAATATTGTGTTTTTCCATATGAAGTTGAGTATTGGTCTTTCAAGGTCCATAAAGAATTGTGTTGGGATTTTAATGGGGATTGCACTGAATCTGTAGATTGCTTTTGGTAAGATTGTCATTTTTACTATGTTAATCCTACCAATCCATGAGTAGGGGAGATCTTTCCATCTTTTGATATCTTCTTCAATTTCTTTCTTCAAAGACTTGAAGTTCTTGTCATACAGGTCATTCACTTGCTTGGGTAGAGTTACATCAAGATATTTTGTATTATTTGAGGCTACTGTAAAGGGTGTTGATTCTCTGATTTCTTTGTCAGGTCATTTATCATTTGTATATAGAAGGGCTACTGATTTTTTAAGTTAATCTTGAATCCAGCCACTTGACTAAAGGTATTTATCAGCTGTAGGAGTCCCTTAGTAAACTGTTTGGGGTCACTTATGTATAGTATCATATCATCTGTGAATAATGATACTTTGACTTCTTCCTTTCCAATTTGTATCCCCTTGATTTCATTTAGTTATCTTAATGCTCTAGCTAGAATTTCAAGTAATATATTGAATAAGTACGAAGACAGTGGGCAATCTTGTCTTATTCCTGATTTTTATGGAATTGCTTTGAGTTTCTCTCCATTTAATTTGAGGTTGGCAATCAGCTTACTGTATATTGCTTTTATTATGTTTAGGTATGTATCCCTGATATCTCCAAGACTTTTATCATGAAGGGGTGTTGGATTTTGTCAAAGGCTTTTCCAGCATCTAACGAGATGATCATGTGCTTTTTTTTTTTCTTTCAGTTTATTTATATGGTGGACTGCATTGACCAATTTTCACATGTTGAAGTATTCCTCCATCTCTGGGATGGAGCCTACTTGGTCATGGTGGATGATCTTTTTGACGTGTTCTTGGATTTGGCTTACTAGTATTTTGTTGAGTATTTTTGCACCAATGTTCATGAGTGAAAATGCTCTGTAACTCTTTTTCTTTGTTGGGTCTTTGTGTGTTTTGGGTATCAGGGTAACTGTAGCCTCAATAAAAGAGTTTGGCAATGTTCCCTTTGTTTCTATTTTGTGGAATAATTTGAAGAGTATTGATATTAGCTCTACTTCGAAAGTCTGGTAGAATTCTGCACTAAACCAGTCTGGCCCTGGGATTTTTTTGGGTGGGAGACTTTTAATGACTGCTTCTATTTCCCTGGGGGTTATAGGTCTATTTAATTGTTTAACTGACCTTGATTTAACTTAGGTAAGTGATTTCTATCTATCAAGGAATTTATCCATGTCTTTTAGATTTTCCAATTTTGTGGAGTACAGGTTTTTGAAGTATGATATAATGTTCTCTGTATTTCCTCAGAGTCTGTTGTTATGTCTCTCTTTTCACTTCTAATTTTGTTGATTTGGATATTCTCTTTCTGCCTTTTAGTTAGTTTGGATAAGGGTTTACCTATTTTGTTGATTTTCTTGAAGAACCAACTCTTTGTTTCATTGTTTCTTTGTATTATTCTCTTTGTTTCTATTTTATTGATTTTAGCCCTCAGTTTGATTAGTTCCTGCCATCTACTCTTCTTAGGTATGTCTGCTTCTTTTTGTTCTAGAGCTTTCACCCACCTAGCACATGACTCGGGGGAGGGGGTGAGGGCTGAGGGAATTCTAGGAAATAGATGACTGTGAGAATTAGTTGTTGACAAGGAGAGATTCCCTGTACCCTGTAGTGGTATTGTGTTCCCCGACATACCGTACACCCTAATAAACTTATCTGGGGTCAGAGACAGAACAGCCACTAGATACAGAGGCTAGAAAATGGTGTCACTCACACCTTTAATCCTAGCACTCCAGAGACAGAAATCCCTCTGAATCTCTGTGAGTTCAAGGCCACATTGGAAACAGCCAGGCATGGTGACTCACGCCTTTAGTCCCAGAAAGTGAGCCTTTAATCCCAGGGAGTGATGGCAGAAAGCAGAAAGATATATAAGGCATAAAGAGCAGAAACTAGAAGCATTTGGCTGGTTAAGCTTTCAGGCTTTTGAGCAGCAGTTCAGCTGAGACTTATTCTGGATGAGGACTGAGAAGCTTCCAGTCTGAGGAAACAGGATCAGCTGACGAATTGGCAAGGTGAGATGGCTGTGGTTTGTTCTGTCTCTCTGATCTTCCAGCATTCACCCCAATAACTGGCCTCAGGTTTGATTTTATTAATAAGACCTTCTAAGATTCCTGCTACAGTACCCCCTTTATGTAGCTTTGTGTATTTCTGATTCCCCCAAGTGTTGGTGCATCATCTTGATATTATGAATTGAATAAATGACTTCTTAGGGTTAAAGATACAGATCTATTATTCTCCTGCCTTCTTTCTTGGTTCTTGGCATACAGGCAGGTATTTCCCAACATCCCTTGTCACTGGATTGGTGAATTAGCCATGGGAATATAAGATAGTATAAAGGTTGCCATATCCAGGCTCAATTGTAAAACATC